>NW_006399825.1:2487942-2521270 GCF_000299155.1 Elephantulus edwardii | reverse complement strand
ACATCCCTAAACTCTGCTCTGTCCTGTGCCAATCGCACAGTCTCAGACACATCCAACTTAACAGTAATAGAAAACTTAATTCAAGCTGTGTTCTAAAACAAAAATATATCTTGCTTTAAATTATTGGAAGTCTAGAGTTTGAACACATTTCTGAATTGATGTAATCTGTGGCCCTGGTTCTACGTCCCTGCTGTTCTGCCCTGTTGTGTTTGTGACTTTATGCTTAGGCTGAATGTGAAATGGCTATTGAATTTTTAGGCCACACACTGGCACACAGATACATGTAGAAGAATTTGAAGGATATATTTGAACAAGACAAACACAAGAAAATGAAAATGTGCTATTCTCATAACCCCTGACAAACTTCCCCAAGATATTCACTGGAAAAATTAGATTCTGTGACAGCAAATTACACAACAGGATTGGACATCTCAATAAAATATGTATGGCGGCAATAAGGAGGCGATCAAGGATGAAAAAGCTACTAGATACCCACTGTTGTTTTCATTTAGCTTTTCTTATTTTTTCTTGTAGATTTCACTTCAATTAAAACATCATTTGCAGTGCAACCACTATGGAAGGCAGTATGGTACTTTTTCAAAAAGTTGCAAATAGAGATACCATTTGACCCAGCAATTCCACTCTGAGAATATACTCCAAAGAGACCATAACTGACATCCAAGCAGATATATGCACACACATGTTTATCGTGGCTTTGTTCACAATAGCAAGGAGTTGGAAACAACCTAAGTGCCCATCAACAAACGAACGGATAGAGAAGCTGCAGTATATTCACACAATGGAATACTATGCAGCATTGAAAAACAAGGAACTCATGCAATATTATTCAAAATGGGTGACCCTGTAGGACATTATGATGAGTGAAGTATCTCAGTCACAAAAGGACAAATATTGCATGGTGCCACTGTCGTAAAACAGGACTGACCTCGGGGTTGGAGGGAGACTGAGAAAGATGGGTTCAATAATGTATACTGCATTGAAACACATGAGGGAGAAAACTGTTTAAAAGGGATATGTGATTAGGTATTTTTGTCATGACAGGAGTCTAGAGCAAAGGCGACATGGTGGAGTGGACCTGGGGGAGGGTTTGTAAAACAATGAAAGCATTTTACTTTTCCAAGAGGGTAGTGTACTAGGGGGAGGGTTGGGAGGGGAGAAAAGTGCAACAACGAATGAATGGAAATCCAAAGTCTCTGTAAATTTTTACTGAAATTAATAATAAATTTCATTTGGAGAATAATTGAATAGTTGCTCAGAAAGTTTACAATTTGAAGGGAAAACCCTGAGAGCATTTGTAGATGTTGGAAATCAATTAAGAGAAATTGCCTCATGTACTTTGGGTGTGTTACTAGGAGGTCCTATTCCTTGATGTTCTAAAAGGCAAAAGGTCAGCAAAGGAGAAGACTCTTGACCAGCTTGATTAACACGGTGACTGCAGTATAGCAGTGAACCGTAATGTGTCAGGAAGTGTGAGGAAGGCACAGGATAGGACAGGGTTTAGATCTGTTGTTCATAGGGTTGCTATGGGTTCTACGAGACTCAACAACACCCAAGAGCAACAACAATAACAAGAGAAAGAAGTTGTGAACCAAGTAGAATCATATAGAACAAAAGGATTGGGAGATAGGAGTATAAAACATGTAGTTGGTCTTAACTTGAACATTCCAAAATCAGGGTGAATCAGATCAGTACTAATTTATGATCATCTCTGAGACAAATTATTTTGTAAGAAAAATTCTGTGTTTCCTGCCTGGCTGGGCATTAGAAAGACAAATGAATTCATAAACAGCAGAACAAGTCTTAGCTGCCTGATACCCAGTGTAGTTGGGATAATGCTCTTAAGTTCTTTGCCCAGCTGCCTATTTAAGAATCAAATAAACAAAACTCCTTAATTCATTTAGTTATGGAAATGTATCAAAATTGGAAAATCTCCTACACTGGAAAATGATATTTCAGAATTGAAAATTAAAGACAGAAAAAATATTAATGCATTTGACCTGAAGAGACAGCAAAGAAGACTGATCTACCCCCCAAAAATATAAATCAGTCTTAAAAGAAATACAACAACTAACAACAACATCATAATTTCACTAAATCTTCTTGCATGAGAAAAGGTCCATAGCAGGCCAACTGACAAGTGCAATATAATATTTTCTAGTAAAAGAGAATAAGTAAGCCAGGATTCCTCAATGTCAGAACACTTGATTAGTTATAGGAATTGATAATTATTTGTTGTAGGGTCGCTACCCTTGTACTGAAGTATGTTTCACAGCCTTCTGGCCTCTACTTACCAGAACATAAATGTTGTTGTTATGAATAGTCTGAACTCACTCATACCTGACCCTTGAGCAGGTTTTCCGAAGCAGCTAATCACATGGAAGGAGATTGCCCATCTTTTCCCATGGGGCAGCTGGTGGATTTGAACAATTTGCATTTGGGATTGGAGTGCAGTTTCTTATAACCAGGTCATGAGAGCTCCATAAAAGATAATAACGTCTCCATTAAATGACAAGTAAAAATGTTCCCAGACATTGCCAAGTGCTTCCTGGAGGGGGGCCAAGGGGGGATGCCTTAATTCAAACTATAAGGTTAAGAAATCATTTTTGTTGTTGTTGTTATGTGCCATCGAGTTGCTTGCGACTCATAGCGACCCTATGTACAACATCCCTAAACTCTGCTCTGTCCTGTGCCAATCGCACAGTCTCAGACACATCCATCCCAGTTACCCCAGTCACTGAATCAATCCACCTCATAGGGGGCCTTCCCCTTCTGCGCTGTCCCTCCACCCTACCAAGCATGATGTCCCTCTCCAAGGCCCTGTCCCTCCTTGCAACATGTCCAAAGTATGTTAGACGTAGCCTTAGAATCCTTGCCTCCAAGGAGCAGCCCGGTTTGACCCTTTCCAGGACAAATCTGTTTGTTTTCCTAGCAGTCCATGGTACTCTCATTACTCTTCTCCAGCACCACAGCTCAAAGGCATCAATTCTCTTTCTATCCTCCTTAGTCTTTGTCCAACTCTCTGATGCATAACAAGTGATAGCAAAGACCATGGCCTGTATCAGACGCATCTTAGTCTCCAAAGAAATACCATTGCTCTTCAGTACTTTAGAGAGGTCCCTAATAGCAGACTTTCATTACTTGGCTCAAATTTTTATAACCGAACCAACAAGCAACATCATGACAGAGGAAACGTTGAAGTTGTAAAGGTCTTCATTTTACGAGGATCTACAACCACCACCATGGAAATGCAATTCAAGAAATCAAATATCAATTTGCATTGGACAAATCTACTGCAAAAACCTTTACAAAGTACTAAAGTGCAAGCAATTTGGGGAACAGCTGCTTGGCTAATGACTGGGGGGAAAAATCATATCTGTTCTATTCTTAAGAAAAATTATCTATGAACATTGGTGTATAAATCACCATTTCTGCCTCAGTTCTCATTTTCTCAGGGTTTATTCCAAGTAGTAGAATAGCTGTGTTCTTCCAAAGTGACTGTACCATTACACAATCCCACCAACAATGTATAAGAGTTCCTATCTCGTCACATCCTCTCCAACATTTATTACTTTCTGTCCTGTTAAACTCTGCCACTGTTACCAGAGTAAGATAATATCTCATTATGGTATTGATTTGCATCTTTCTTATTGCCAGTGATTTGGAGCATTTCTTCATATGTCTGTTGTCTATTCGAATATCTCCTTCTGTGAAAATTCTTTACATGTCTTTTGCCCATTTTATAATTGAGTTATCAGTCTTTTTCTTGAGGAGGCCCAGGAATATTTTGCAAACTTGTTGTAAGACTCTTGACTGAAATGGTATTAGCAAATGTTTGTTCCCAGTCTGCAGGTTTTCACCCTGTTAGAAATAGTTTTTTGATGCACACACGGATTAAATCTTTAGAAGGTCCCATGCATAAATTTTATCCTCTTCAGATTGTACATTTCTGGTTGTATTTAGCAGTCTTTTTATATCTTGGACTAGCGCTTTTAAACTTAATCCCAGTTTTTCTCTTTACTCCCAGGTCTCTAATCCACTTTGAGTTGATTTTTCTGTATAGTGTGAGATGTGGATCCTGTTTCAGCTTTACGCAGGTGGAAGTCTAGTTTTGCCAGCACCATTTGTGGAAGAGGTTATCATTTCCCCATTTAATAGCTTTGATTTCCTTATGGAATATCAGTTGACCATAGATAGCTGGGTCTGTTTCTGAGTTCTCAATTCTGTTCTATTGGTCTATGTGCCTGTCATTGTACCAGCACCATGCTGTTTTGGTTACTACTACAGTGTAATAAATCTTGAGGTCAGAGAGTGCTACGCCTCCAATTTTATTTTTTGTTCCTCAGAAGTGTTTTGCTTATTCAGGGTTTCTTGCCTCTCCAAATAAATTTGATAATTTCCCTTTCAATCTTCTTGAAAAATGAATTTGGTATCTGGACTGGGATAGCAGCATTATTCACCATTGCAAGAACATGAAAACAGCCCAAATATCCAACCACAACCACATGGATTGAGAAATTATGGTACATTCACACAATACTGTGAATACTATGCAGCATACAAGAGCAATGGTTGTGTAAATTTTTACATAACTTGGGAGGGACTGGAGAGCATTATGCTCAGTGAACTAACTCAGTCCCACAAGGATAAATATTGTATAAAACCATTATTGTAGACTGAGTATAAGGATCCAAAAGGGGTGGGAGAGGTTGGAAGCAGAGAGATAAGGATGTACAGGGGGAGGAGGGATTAATCATGAGGTTGTACAATTTGTTGGGGGGGATTGAAAGAATTTGTTCTTGAAAACAATGTATTTGAATTTTGTAAATAGATGAGTAGAAAATTTTTTTAAATTACTTAAGCATTTGGTAGTTTTGCTCAAATATTCGAATAAAATTTTGTTTTATGTGTGACACAGGGGAAAAAATTCATGGTGATTATGAGCTCATGTAAGACAAATAATAAAGAGGGATGAGGAAGCAAAAAAAAAAAAGACAACTGATCTAACAGAATGTGGAGAATGTTGAACAGAACCATTAATATCATGCAAGCAGAATATTGTCGAAGATCATTTAGTTAGACAAGTACCTAGAGAAGGACCAGAAGTTAATACTGGATTTAGAAGAGACCATGGTATCAGGGATATCATTGCTGATGTCTGATGTATCCTGACTAAAAGTAGAGAATACTGAGAGAATGTCTATGTGTGTTCTCTCCCTCACTGCCACCCCCCCCCCTTTATGGGAAGCCAAACTTCATACCAAATATGAAAACCCTTGTTCAGGAATTGAAGGAATTATAGATTTCTAAGTTAGGATTTCTTTTGTGGCAGATCACAGAAAATGAGCTGTTTGTTCCCTGCAGACAGGAGACAGCTAGGGCTCCACTACAGAGGGAGTGTTACTTCCTGAGCTAGAGTTCACCCTGAGGCACCAAGGCAACCCTTAAGGGTTTACCAGATTCTTGCATTTGCTAACCCCTCCCTCCTGAGTCAAGCGAAGGTTTTCAATGGAAAGAGCTTGGCTTCATTTGAATTGTGATTTACTTTCAGATAATTTTCAATGAAGATACAGATAAGCGCGGCTTGGGGTCTTCAGTTGAGAACTGCTGGCCTCCTGTTTTATGCTCTCTGCTCTATCTCATTCCTGGCTGTATATCTCATTATTAATAATTATAAAAATACTTTACCCTTGGTCTGCAACACCCTTTTATTATTTTTGTGTGTGTGTACCACCAAATTGGATCTGACTGGTACAGGAGGAGATTGCCCCTCCTTCTCCAACAGAGCATCTGGTGGATTCGAACCACATATCTCTGGGGTTGCAGTGCAGCTTCTTTCCACTAGGCCACCAGAGCGCCCATCTATGTGTGTTCTATTGATTATGCAAAGGCGCTTGATTGTGTGAATCGTATTATGGCTAACATTGAATAAAATAGGAAGAATTCCAGAACACTTGTGTTCATACAAAACTTATACCTAGACCAAGAAGCAGTTGCCCAAACAGAGAAATGAACTAATACATGGTTTAAATTTAAGAAAATTGTGCATAAGGGTTATATCATCTCTCCACACCTATTCAATCTGTATGCTGAGCAAGTTATTTGAGAATCTGAACTCTATGAAGAAGAATATGGCATCAGGATCAGAGGAAGACTCATCAATAACCTAAGTTATGCAAATGACACAACCTCCTTTACTTAGAGTATTTGCTGCAGAAGATAAAAAACATAGCTTTCAATGTGGATTGTATCTAAACACCAAGAAAACAAAGAAACCACTGGACCGATAGACAAACATCATGCTTAATGGAGAGAGCTTGTCTGGAGGTTCTAGCAGCGGAGCACAGCTACTCGCTTATCCTTGACCAAATGAAGGTCTTCCTTCTATTGGGGATGGTCGTCCTCTTCAACTGATCAAGCAGTTTTGGGAGGGACACACATGGATCAGTAAGGGAGGAAGGGGACACCCAACTAGCCAGCCAAATCAACCCTGCTGATCAATGGGGTGACAGATGTCACAGTCAGATCCCCCTTACATCCATGACTGATGGAGAAAAGATTGAGATGGTCAACAATTTCATCTTCCTTGGATCCACAATCAACACACTTAGTACCAGCAGTCAGAAGATCAGGAGACGTAGTGCACTGAGAATTTCTGCAGTCAGGGACCTCTTCAAATTACTGAAGAGCAATGATATCCATTTAAGGACTAAGATGTTCCCAATTCAAGCATGGTCTTTTCAATCACTTGCTATGCTGCTGAGAGCTGGACAATGAATAAGAGTGAGAGAAGCAGAATTGATGATCTTGAGCTGTGGTGTTGGAGAAGAATACTGACTAGCCAATAGTCTGCCAAAAGAAAAAAAAACAGATATACAACAGAGAAAGTGTAACCAGAGTGTTCCTTGGAGGCAAAGATAATAAAGCTTCATCTCACATACATACTTTGGGTACATTACTAGGAAGGCTATTCCTTGGAGAGGGACATCTGGCATGGGAAGGTAGATAGTTGACAAAAGCAATAATGAATTGACACAGTGACGGTTGCAATGGGCTCAAGGATGTCAGAGTTTTGACACAATAGGACAAGGCTCAGGTCTGTTGTTCACAGGGTCACGATGGGTCATACTTGAGTCAATGGTACCAAACAACAAAATGCACGGATGTCACCTGGAGAACAAAGATGCACCTAATGCAAGCCATGGTGTTTAAATCACCTCACATTCTTGTGAAAATTGGATAATAAATAATGAGGACAAAATAAGAATTTATGTATTTGAATTAAGATATTAGGGAAGAATATTGGACATATATAATGTACCACAAAAAGAATGAACGGAAGTACAGCCAGAATGTTCCTTAGACCCAAGAAGGACAAGATTTCATCTTACATTGTTGCTGTTAGGTGCCTTTGAGTTGAATATAACTCACAGTAACCCTAAGAACAACAGATCTGAACCCTGATCTCTCCTCTGCTGTCTTCAACATTAAGTGTGGGGGAGGAAAGAGGGAGAGAGTGAGCCGTCTTATTACTGTTAGAATTTCCCTACGTTAGATAGATTCTGAAGGTACATAGTTAAACCCACCAGCTGTTTCACGGGAAGAAAGATAGGCAATCTCCTGCTGTGTGATTTACTGCCTCTGAAAACCCACTGGAGGGTCAGCTAGGAGTCAGTTCCAAATCAATGATACACAACAACAACACAAAAGACAGATAATTCCTAACTCTTATTGTCAATCATGACAGGCACAATCATGGAAAAGTTGAAATACAAAACCTAGATATTCTAAGAGCTAGTTTTTTAAAAGCCAATTCTTTTAAAAATAAAAACATGTGTTGAATTCAAATTTTGAGAATCTAGACCATCTAGTAGAAAAAAAACAAAAACAAAAACAAAAACCCAGTAACAATAGTTTCCTCACCTATCATCTCTGGTTGTAATGTAGAGCTAGAATTAGAGTGATCTTTAAAATTCAGCTTTCTTCTTGACCCTCACCACTTTAAAACATGGAATTGAGAGAGGCAGGCATCAAGAGAAACACCCAGATTCCAAAGAGTTAAAAGAATTTAGGAAACTTTTCCTCATAGAATCTTAAGAGTCTCTGTTGTAGAGTTGAGTTGGAACCATTTCCTAGCTGACCCTCCGGTGGGTTTTCAGAGGCAGGAAATCACAGGGGACTTGATTGCCTATCTTTCTCCTACAGAGTCAAACCAATCTAACCTAGGGAAATTCTAACAGTAACAATGGAATGAGGTTTAATCCAACAGAGACTCTAAGAAAGTTACCCTTGCGGCTCCCACCCCAACCTGCTTCCCTACAGTGAAGGGGAGCCTTTAACCACACACTTCCGTAGGATTATGTGAACATGGTATTAAGAATGAAAAGATAACAGTTATTTGAGGGAGAAGGGAGAACAGCTAAGAGAATCTGAACAAAAATGTCTTTAAAATATGATTAGCAAAAAGGCTATGACCATAATTGAGGTAAATCATAGCTGTGTACAAGTAAATATAAACACAAAAATTACTGCAGAAATGTTAAATTCTGCTATTGCAGAATTATTTTAAGTGCCTTAACTTCTTTATATTTTTTTATAAAAGAATGTTGCAAAAAATATTATAGTGCTATAGATAGTAACTCACAGCTATAAGCATCTTGATGCTTATTTTCATCAATTTATATTGCTACTTCTCCCAATATAGCCACTTTGTTTCCCCCAGAGATTTAAAAAAAAAAAAAATCTCCCAGAGAGAAGCTCATTTTCTACCTGAGGGGATGAGAGCTTGCAGCTTTGCAAAATATGGTGACATAATAACTGGCTTTTTATCTGCATAAACCATGAAGACTAGGAGATGACTTGGTGCTATTAATTTTTAAAATACTGCATGGTAATGAATAATCCTTCCATTGATTTTAAAATGTTTAGAAATGTATTACAATTGCAGGAAAACATGAATCTCATGACTTTAAAGGAGACTGGTAAGCTTACAGAGGGTTCAGAGATGTATCAAAAAGATAGTTAAAAGGTCAGAAAAAGAAAATTTACGGAGCAAAAGCAGAAAAAAGTATCCCTTTAGCCAAATAGTTAGGGATAAACTGAATAATGATTTTCACATATATAAAAGCCCTTTTCTTCCCAGAACAGGAAGACCAGCTGGTTCCAATCTCCATTACTGATGTAACAAGGAGGGCATCAGTGGGAAGGAATAAACTGCAACTGATGTACATTAGCTACAGAGACCCTGGTTGCGAGATTTGTCAAAGATGGGATGAGTTACTAAAAGAGGTTATGGGATTAACTCTGCTTTCTCTTAAAGGAAGCTTCCCTCATCTGTCTGGAATGGTTTAAATGCAAATCGGCCTCAAGAGACCCGAAAGCCTTCGTGACTTACAGCCTCCTCTTGACATTGTGTGTCAAAGACAAATCTGGACAAGAGTAAATTTAAAGCTAAAACAATTATATTCCCTCCTACCATTCTCCACAGCAGTGTCCAATAATGGGATATTTACTGTAAAAGTTTATGAGGTAGCATGGCAAAGATTGGCTCCAGCAGGCAATTTAACAAAGAAAATGGACCGTGGCACAGCATAAACCTGGCTCCACTACACACGGATTTCAACAAAGAAATTTCATTGTGTCCTGTAAACTTAATTAAAATGTTTTTTGCTGGTTTCCTAAGCAATTTGTTTTACTCTGGGCCATTCTATTGCTAGAGAGTCTTAAAAGCAAGTCATAAAGCAGAATCTTTCTTTTTAAAAAAATAACTCTTATTTTACAGCCATATTTCACCAATAGTTATTTTATCATGTGGATGTTGAATATGGCAAGTATTAAAGCAACACTTGTCATAAAGTAAAACTAAAGAAATCAAAGATTCCCTTGGCCTGTACAAAACAATATGGTGAAACCTATAGAAACCAGGCCAAGAATTTAGGAAAGGGATTGAAAATGTCTTGAGACTCAGCGACACTTACATGTTCCATTTTTTTTTTTTTTTCAAATGTAACACAATGTTTTTAGGAATGTGTGTCAGTTATTGTGCTATTTTTCTGTAAGCCCCAAACTCCTCTTTATACAGTGGTTCATGCTTAGAGTCTAAATAAAATTTCTGCGTTACCAGCAGACTCCCTGTTTGGCTCTACCCATGGGTGGCGCTGGGTGGGGGTGGATGAAGAGGGCTAAACTGAAGAAAGAGGGAGGGTATCTCGAGGCTTCCTGAAGGATCTTTAACTGCCTTTTGTGCATTTGTAGTTCCTCTGAGTGTCCCCTCAGCAACATTCTTCACCTCAGCAGGGCAGTTCTCGCCAGCCCTGTTGCAACAGCTGAAAACAGTTTTTCTAACTCTTTAAAAGCACCTGTGTCGCAGAGCCCCCGGGGGACATAACACCATCACCAGCTGAAGAGCTCTTTCCTCCGGCAGGCTGAGTTTCACCTCTGCTGGCATCCCCTGTGAGCTTCTGTTCAGCAATTTTAACGTCTGCATTTTGACTAGTGTAGGCACCATCACCTGCTTTAATCGTCCTGATAAGCTTGTGAATCCCAGACTGTATCCGTTCCCAAACAAAAACCGTACATGGACAATTGACTAGTAGCTTCGGCTTATAGAAAGGTATGACTGCTATATAGATCCCAGGTGAGTTATAATTTTGAATGTTTTTTTTCAGCTATGGCATGAAAATAATCGCCTCTTCCTGGAATTATGGTTAAAGCATTGGCTGCTAACCAGAGAGTCAGTAGTGGGAGCCCACCAGCCACTGCAGTGGGGGAAATGAGGCAGTCTGCTCCTGTAAATATTTACAGTTTTGGAAATTGTATGAGGCAAACTCTACTCTGCATACTACAGGGCCGTACACTCACTAGCAGTGTTGTGTTTTTAGCTGTACTTCCATAACTTCACAGTTTGTCCGTCCATCTTACTTCAATGAACCACCACACTGGTGGCCAGTATGTGATCACTCTCGTGAAAATCACCGAGTTTCACTTCACCCCAGTCACGGTCCAACTAAGCGCTAGTGAAGCAAGCTCTCCTGAGCCCCGTGATCGTAATGGCTCCAATTTACGTACCTAAAACAACTAGAGACCTGGAGGCTTTTGAAATGTCGAAAGACATACAACTGTTAACCAGAGACATTGAGTTCAGTGAACTCTTTGGTGACAAATTCACCATCTTTTGCTTCCAGCTGTCCAGAAGGTGCTGGTTTAGAGTGGTTTTCATTCTGATGGAGTAATCATTCCTTGATGTGAATTGAAATTCACATGAAACTCATTCTGAAACTTTGGGACTGCAACACACACACCTTCACAGATTCATCAGGTCCCCTCCTCTTTCTTCTTTCTCCATTCATTAGTGGATGGCCCTGCAATCTCTACTCTCTCACTGTTGTTTTGTAACTTATATTTTTTCCGCCCATGTAATGTAATGACTTCCAGTTTGCAGTCAGCTGCATAGGGCTTGCGTTGAATTACTAACATGTTGCTAAAGGGTTCTAAGATTTAGATACATAAACGGGAGGTGGCGGGGAGCTTGAGGGGGACATGCACAACAGGTAACCGGCTAGTTCCAGGGAAGAGATAAAAAAAAATTAGAATGTGAAGTGTGTAAGAACAAAGATCTTTTCATATGAGCAAAGGCATAGAACTAAGATGACTCACAATACTTTATCAAAGGCATCGGCACTGGTAAGAAGTAATTAATTACATTCTGAAGTAATCAGACCTAGCTAAGCTTAATCGTTGCACTTAAGATGATCTGATAAGGTTTTTGTATTTAACTGTTGAGCTGAGAGTGATTGTTTATCATTTTGGCTTTGTTCACTCCTCCAATTAAAAAGATGCCTAAGATAATGATAGCAAGACAAATTGAATGGATATTTCTAATGAAAGTTATGAAATGTCATTTTTGCTACTGCAGACTTTATTTACAACTTGCATGTTATTTATGGACAAGCTTCAGTATGTCCAAAGTTCCAGCTGGTTTCAGAAATGACAGATATAAGTATCAAGTTAATAAAAGCAAATATTGTTTCAAGTGTTTATCTATTCCTAGCACACTGCCAGACTTGATTCATGATACTTTACTATGCCTTAGATGTTTATTATACAAATATGAACAAAAGCAGCATTGTCAGAATTGAATGAGGGCTGATGAACCTAAAATTAACTTCTGGACTAAAATGTCCAGATGCACAGTGTGTGTATGTGTGCATTAAACCAGAAAGTTTTTACATAATTCTGCAGCTTTTCTGTGTTATATATGCATTATTTACATGGTCAATTATTGTTAAGTCAGAACCAACTCATAGCTGACCCTCTGGTGGGTTTTCAGAGGCAGTTAATCACATGGAGCAGCTTGGGGACTCGTATCGCGTGCCTTTGGGATTGCAGCGCAGCTTCTTGCCACTAGGCCACATTTGATGAGTGCACACCATCGAATTCTACGGTTATTGTTGTTTACTCTCAATTCAGAACTGAACCCTAGCTGACTCTCCGTGGGTTTTCAGAGTAGTAAGTCACACAGAAGGAGATTGTCCATTTTTCTCCTCCGGAGCAGCTGGTAGATTCAAATCACATACCTCTGGGTTGCCAGCTCAACTCCTTACCACTCACTAGTCTAACTTCTTATTGTTATGTACCATCGAGTGGGAACCGACCCATAGCTAACCCTCTAGCAGGTTTTCATAGTCAGTTAATCACTTAGGAGGAGACTGGCCATACTTCTCCCATGGAACACTTGGTGGATTTAAACCACACACCTTAAGTATTGTAGCACAGTTTTCTGCCACTAGGCCGCCACAGCTTCTTATCTAAGAGACTAAAGATAGATAGATAGATAGATAGATAGATAGATAGATAGATAGATAGATAGATAGATTAAAAAAATAAATCCCATATCCTAGACTCCCTTGCAGCTAGGATGCTGAATTTGATTACAGCAACACGATCCAAAGTATTCATGTGACACATGAAAGACAGCAGTGAGGTAGAAGCCAGGATTCTGATGCTTTCGCTCTTTCTGCTGGTCATCACTATCCCAAAATGCCTACTTGTGCTGCAAGGACTCCTGACCATGCAGGTATATAATGGTGGTAGAACAGCTTGATTTTGTCAACAACAATTGTAAAATCAATCCCTTAACTCATCAGCTTGTTGGTGACCTAATTCTGCCCTTTTCATTCTTGAAAAATGTTCTAGACATTTCTTAACAATTCTATAAGCTACTACTACCGACACCATCTCTCCGAGTTGTGGTGCTTTACAGGGTTTTCCAAGGTTCATTTCCCAGAATTAGACCTTGGGGTAAACTTGAACCTCCAACCTTTCAGTTAGCTATTAAACATGTTCTCCATTTACACAACCCTCAGAAACACCATGGTGCTTATTGCCCTGTTATTCTTTTATTTTTTTTAACATTTTTTTAAATTTTCATTTAGTTTGTTTATCTTTCATTTCAATGAACATCTACAGAGATTTTGGAATTCCATTCATTCATTGTTGCACCCTTCTTCCCGCACCTACCCTTCCCCCCGATTTGCTCCACTCCTTGAAAAGCAAAAGAAAAACTCCCTCATTGGTACACAATCCCCCCGCACCTCCCCAAACCCCACCCCCCACCCCCAAATAGAATCCACTCTGCAACCCTCATTGCGTACTCTCCTACGATAAAAATAATGCCCTAAAATATAATACTTTTAGACTATTCTCTCCCCCATAGACTTCAATGCCGTAAACATATTTCATCCAGTTTTTCTCAGTCTTACCACACCCCAATGCCAGCCTCATTCTACAACAGTGGCACCATATAGCATTTGTCCCTTTGTGACTGAGATACCTCACTCAGCATAATGTCCTCCAGGGTCACCCATTTTGAATAATCTTGCATGAGTTCCTTATTTTTCAATGCAGCATAGTATTCCATTGTGCGAATATACCACAGCTTCTCTACCCATTTGTTTGTTGATGGGCATTTAGGTTGTTTCCAACTCCTTGCTATTGTAAACAAAGACGCGATAAACATGGGTATACATATATATACTTGGATGCCATTTATGGTCTCTTTAGGGTATATTCCCAGTAGTGTAATTGCTGGGTCAAATGGTATCTTTATTTGCAACTTTTTGAGAAAGCGCCACAATGCTTTGCACAGTGGTTGCACCATTTTACACTCCCACCAACAGTGAATAAGGGTTCCAGTCTCTCCACAACCTCGCCAGCATTTGTTGCTTGCTGTTCTGTTAAATTTTGCTAGTCTTACTGGAGTGAGATGATATCTCATGGTTGTCTTGATTTGCATTAAGTGCAGTCGAGTCATAGATGACTCATAGTGACCCTATGAACGAATGACCTGAACACTTTCATCCTTTCTCCAGGTTCACAGAGTTTCTGGAGGCAAGCTATTTCAGAAGTGGATGCCACTCCTACTTCCAAGTTTGTGGCTCCTTGGAGGCAAGGATTCTGAGGCTCCGTCTAACTTACTTTGGACATGTAGTGAGGAGAGACCGGTCCTTGGAGAGGGACATCATGCTTGGGAGGGTAGAGGGATGGCGCAGGAGAGGAAGGCCCTCTATGAGGTGGATTGATTCAGTGACTGGGATAATTGGGATGGGAGTGTCAGAGACAGTGCGATTGGCACAGGACAGAGTGGAGTTTAGGGCTGTTGTACATAGGGTCGCTATGAGTCGCAGGCAACTCGACGGCACATAACAACAACAACCACCAAATACTGTCCACCATGGGTGACCATTATGTATTTGTCACATCAATGTCACCGTGTTTAGCTTCACAGCAATCATGAGTTATCTCTGTACAGCAAATGAACAGATCAGTGCTATATCACTTAGAAGAATGTTTGACCAAAAACATTAAAACTAGGCCTGAATATATTTCTGCTTAAATGAGAATTTCTGTACCTGCCTGGACCCAAACCACCACATAATTGTCTTCTTTGAGAAAGATGCCTTGGACAAGCTTGTCAAGACCTGAGAAGAATAAGTTGGAAATAAAACCTTAAAAATTTTTACTTTTTCTAAAAATAAGTCTTTAGTTATCTAGCATGTTTCATGATCAGTAAACTGTGTTTAAAAAAATAAAGATTCCTAAAAGTAAACATGCAGTACTATCTTCCACTAGCTATATACACAAGAATGTTTAGAAATATAACCTATCTAAATCCCCAGGCACAAATATGACTTTATTTATGCCAATATGCTTAGTGCAAGACTTGCAGGCACCTCAGGGAAAAGCTTGAATCATATTCTGTTTATTTTTGTTTTACTTTCTAGTCCAAGCTAAAATTGAAGACACTTTCCTTTGTTTGTCTGCTTTCACTTTAGCTTATGCGAAATGAACTACAGAATTTCAGGAATCTCAAGCAACCTCAGACCCCTTTACAGCAAAAGTGATAAGATAGAATATACATATCCTGCTCCTCAAATCTTACAGGCTGTTTACCACAGTCCCTTTCCAGCTGGAAAGAGTGAGTTTCAACCTGTAGGGTATAGGGATCAGCATTTAAAGTTACTTTTACAGAATGGTATATAATTTTATAGAAACTGACATCTCCTGTTGTATTGTTGGGCCTGGATTGGACCAGCTGTACTGGTCTTTATCAGGAGGAAGCAGCCTCAGAGACTGGTCTCAATCTTTAATCCCTGAACTCATGATTTAAGGGCCTTAGGACTCAGCACCTATAGCATGGAAGATCTGGCCTCCTTTACCAGGCTTCTTTACCTCCATCCTTTATACTACAGTTAGTCCCACACTGGAAAAAACATTTGGAAGAATATCTATCTCATTTGCCAATATTATCACTCTTAATATCCTGTTTTTCTGTTGCTGTCAGATGCTATCTAGTTGACTACAACCCACAGTAATGTTACAAACAGTTCAAAACCTTGCCCTATCCTGCACCATCTTCACAGTCTCTGGCACGCTTAAGCCCATGGTTGAAACCACTGTGTCTGTTTCATTAAGGGTCTTCCTCTGGCCTTCATTTTCCCAGCACCATGTCTCTTTCCAAGGACTGCTGCCTCTTGGCAACATGCCCAAAGTATGTGAGACAAAGTTTTACCATCTTTGTCTCCAAGAGCATCCTGGTTGCATTGCCTCCAAGACCAATTTTGGGAGATGTTGATGGTGATTATTATTAAGTGCTATTGAGTCGAGTATGACTCATAATGACCCTATGAACCATAGAGCTCAACTGTATCATATCCTCTGTCATCTATATCATCTTTAACACATTTGAGTTTATTGCCACAGACAGGGTACCCATCCACCTCATAGAGGGTCATCAAAGGAGAGGAAGATCCTCAATCTTTCCAAGCATGATGTCTCTTTCCAAAGAATAGCCTCTCCTAACTGTTAGGCCCAGGCAAGGGGGCCAGGAGGGGGAGCAAGAATGCAAACACCAGGCTGGATGGCCTCACGTGAAGCTGATAAGGTGGACCAACGACCTTGCCAACCACCTGGAGCCTACCACGGGCTGTAAACTAAGAAATGGAATGCAACTCCCTTCTTCCCGAAGACCCCAATTATAAAAACCCCATCCCAACCCCCCTGAAGTTGCGAATTCTCTGCTCTGCCCCTTCAGGACAGAGGATTCGCCTGGGAGCTCCGCTTGAATAAAGACATAACTTTAAACTCTATCTCTCTTTCAGGAAAGCTGCTATACATAATGGTGCCGAAACCCGGGAGACTAGTTGAGGAATTTCGCCCCCGTCCCTTTTGGGACGAGTGCTGGCGAACCTCACTTTGTCTGGCGAACCTCACTTTGTCTTGAACCTGCTGGCGCTTGGTGTTTCCTCTCTGAACGGTAAAGTAAGAAATACCCTTCTTTAACTCAAAAGCCCCGTCTCTGCTACTGACAGCCTATCCGAGGCTGAACTCCAGCTCTCTGTTATTCTAATTCCCCCCCCTCCTCCCTTCCTCCGGGGATTGGGGATTCCGCTGGCCCAACTGTTTGAAACACTTCCAAGCGGGAACTAGCTTCCCGTCTCCAAAGCAACTGTGCTTTCCAGCCTGGGCATTGTGAATTCCTGTGAAAACTAGATCTGTTTCCACGAAGTCCTTGCCCCACACTCCGCAATTCCAAGAATCACAGATCTGTGTCTAGGACTTCGTCCAAGAAACTTTTCAGTTTCTTCCAGGCTACTGATTGCTCGAGGACGCTCAAGTCATCCGTAGCCTTCCCGTATCTGAGACTCCCGCTTTGCAGGGGACGCCCTGTAATTCCGGTTGCCTCATCCACAGATCCGAGAAACATGGAAAATCAAGTGTCCAAGGCTCCAAGGAACAGCCCCTTGGGCTGCCTCCTTTCAAATCTTTCAAACTTGGGTCTGGCTGAAGATCTCCGTCCTAAAAGGCTAGTTTTTTATTGTAACCACGCCTGGCCAAAGTACCAACTAGATAATGACTCTCAGTGGCCCGAGAATGGGACTTTTGATCTTAACATTCTTAGAGACCTTGATAATTTTTGTAAACAAACTCAGCAATGGTCAGAGATACCCTATATTCAAGCCTTTTTTTACTTGCGCTCCCGCCCCAACCTTTCAAAATCCTGTGAACCTGTACAAGTCCTCTTAGCACAAACCTCACCAGTTAATCTCTCTAGTTCCAAATTATCTCCTGCTATTGCTCCTTTACAGGATTCTCCTCCCTCTTTCCAGGAGAATTCTGCCTTCTCAGACCCATGGAACTCCTCTCTCAGTCCTCCCCTCCCCCATATCCAGCATTCCTGAGCCTGCGGAGGATTCCCGCCACGTTGAGCAATCTCTTTGTTCCTCTACTGCTCCGCTAGCCTATCCAACCCAGAACCAGTCCTTCCTCTCCCACCCCCCTACACCATCTGTTGCTAGGGGTGAGGATTGCCTCCATGTTAACTCTCTTTGTTCTCCCACCGCTCTGCCCTCTCCTACTCTGCCCAATCCACACTCAGCCACCCTTCTCCCACCTCCTACAGCATTTTCTGCCACGGACCAGCCCTCTCACTCTCAAGTACCCCATTATTCTCCAAATATTCAGCAGCTTTCTCCTACCCTAACCAATCCAAATATTCCTGCGCCACTTCTTTCTTCACTAGTCGCCAAACATGCACGCTCTCAACAGACTAAATCCCTTTGTCCTGTAATTACCCCTCCCTCCACTAAGTCCACTGGTTTAACCAATGCTGGTTTTGCTACTCCTTCTCCAGTCCTTACTCATACTCAACCCCAAGCAGGTCCATCTCCAGTCGGGAACGGAGCGGGTCTCCTCTGTCCCCTTCAAGAAGTGGCAGGAGTTGAAGGCCTGATACTTGTCCACGCACCTTTCTCTCTTACTGACCTTTCTCAAATTGAAAAACAGGATCATTTTCAAATGATCCCACAACTTATATCAAGGAGTTCAGATACCTGGTTCAAACCTATGACCTCACATGGCATGGCCTCTTTGTTGTACTGTCTTCCACTTTAACACCAGATGAAAAAGAGTGTGTCCTCACTGCTGCCCAGCAGCATGCAGACCAATTACATCTGACAGATAACACCAAGCCTACGGGCCCCCAAGCTGTGCCCCGACAGGAACCAAATTGGATATACCAACCCAGTACAGCGGCAGGTAGAGACGGCTGAACCAGCCGTGACCATATGATTCAATGTTTACTGGCTGGTCTACAAGCCATATCACACAAAGCAGTCAATTTTGACAAACTTAGAGAAATTACTCAAACTAGAGATGAAAATCCAGCTGCTTTCCTCAACCGTCTCACTGAAACACTAACACAATATACCCACTTAGACCCCACCTCTCCAGCAGGAGCCACTGTCTTAGCCACACATTTCATCACTCAATCAGCTCCTGATATCAAGAAAAAGCTTAAGAAGGCTGAGGAGGGCCCTCAAACACCCATCAGGGACCTGGTGAATATGGCCTTTAAGGTTTTCAATGCCCGAGAGGAGAAGGCAGAAGCTGATAGGGAAACCTGAACCCGACAGAAAGCGAAACTGCAAGCCCAGGCTCTCCTGGCGGCCCTATGGCCAGCAATGGTGAAGGGTCAGAAAGTTAATGCTCGACCGAAGAGCCAGTTACCTCCTGGTGCATGCTTCAAGTGCGGCAAAGAGGGTCATTGGGCTAGCCACTGCCCAAACCCTCAACCTCCAACACGGCCTTGCCCAATCTGTAGGACAATGGGTCACTGGAAGGTTGATTGCCCTTCAGCGCCTAGTCGTAGAAAGTCAGTCCCTCCACCAGACCTAGTCCCTCTCGACCTCCTAGGCCTAACTACAGAGGATTGAAGGTGCCCAGTTCAATGACCCAAATCACCCTTGATGAGCCCAGGGTAATACTCCAGGTAGCGGGTAAACCAGTTTCCTTCCTGGTTGACACGGGGGCTACCTTTTCAGTACTCCCTTCTTTCTCGGGCCCTATTTTCCCTTCCCAGGTTTCAGTGATGGGGATTGACGGCCTTCCCTCCAAGCCTTTTGCCACTCAGCCTCTCCTTATTGTCTTAAACAAGCGAGTACTAACCTATTCTTTTCTGATTATCCCTACGTGTCCAACTCCATTACTAGGTAGGGACCTCCTGTCTAAACTTGGGGCTGTATTCCACTAGGAGTCAGGTAAAACTAGCTCACCTGACCAACCTCTAGTTCTCTCTCTTTTAGCACTTCTTCCTTCTGAGGTCCCCCCTACATTACCTCTACCACCAGAGGTTGTGGACCCAGTTGTGTGGGACACTTCCACCCCATCTGTAGCCTCACATCATCAACCTGTTCTCATCACTCTAAAAGACCCCTCCTCTTTCCCTGCAAGAGCCCAATTTCCAATCTCGGTACAACATCGAAAAGGATTAAAACCTATAATTACACGTCTACTTTCCAATAAACTCCTTATCCCCATAAATTCCCCATGTAACACCCCAATCCTGCCAGTTAAAAAAGCTAATGGGTCTTACCGTCTGGTCCAAGATTTACGACTAGTCAATGCAGCAGTTGTCCCTATCCACCCAGTTGTTCCCAATCCCTACACCCTATTATTGAAAATTCCCCCATCTACCACTCATTTCTCAGTTCTCGACCTAAAAGATGCTTTCTTTACTATTCCATTGGACCCCAGCTGCTATAACCTGTTTGCATTTACTTGGGAGGACCCTGACACTGACACTGCCTCCCAGCTAGCCTGGACTGTTCTGCCACAAGGGTTCCGTGACTCACCCCATTATTTTGGACAAGCACTGGCCAAGGATCTTCTAGACTGCCCTCTATCTCCCAGTGTTCTCTTACAATACGTTGATGACCTCTTATTGTGTAGCCCTTCATACCAACTTTCACAAACTCACACGGCTCTACTACTTAATTTTCTGGCCTCCAGGGGATACAGGGTGTCCCCCTCCAAGGCCCAGCTCTCTCTCTCCACAGTCACGTACCTTGGTCTTCAATTAACTCCCACCACTAGAAGTCTCACAGTCAGTCGGCGCACAGCCATAGAAAGCCTGGAGCCTCCTCAAACTGCTGACCAAATTCTCTCTTTTCTTGGCTTTGTTGGTTTCCTCAGACACTGGATCCCTAATTTTTCTCTACTTGCAAAGCCTCTCTATGATGCAGCAAAAGCCACCCCACAAGGCCCTCTAGATTCACCCCAAACAGTAAAAAGGGCCTTTCTCAAGCTCCAACAACTCCTTTTACAATCTCCACCCCTTACCTTACCAAATCCCTCTAAACCTTTCCACCTATTCACTGATGAGAAACAAGGTATTGCTGTTGGTGTCTTAGCCCAACCTCTTGGACCCGCTTTCACCCCTATTGCATATCTATCTAAGCAACTTGACATTACCACACAGGGGTGGCAACCTTGCCTATGAGCTCTATCAGCTGCCGCCATTCTCACTAAAGAAGCACTTAAGCTCACCTTAAAAAGTCCATTACAAGTCTTTTCAAGCCACAGACTTTGAGATCTACTTTCACATGGTTTGCTATCTTTACTTCCTCCAGGGCGGAAACAGGAACTCCACCTACTTTTCCTTGAAAATCCTGATATCTGCCTTTCTCAATCACCATCTTTGAATCCAGCCACACTACTTCCAGTAAACACCTCGTCCTTTTTCATTCACAGCTGTCCTGAAGTCCTTGAAAATATGAACTCACTACTTCCCTCTTTATCTGACCAACCTATCCCACATCCAGACCATACTCTGTTTGTGGATGGCAGCTCTTGCATAACTGCTAATGGTCACCATCAGGCAGCCTATGCTGTAGTTTCCATCAACAAGGTGTGGGAAGCAGCAAAACTTTCTGAGGGCACAACATCACAAAAAGCTGAGCTTGTTGCCCTAACAAGAGCCCTGCACCTAGCTAAAGGACTAACTGTTAACATCTACACAGATTCTAAATGTGCTTTTCTAATTGCCCACTGTCATGGAGCAATCTGGCATGAGCGAGGCTTTATAACAACAAAAGGCTCACCAATAGTCAATAGCAAGTTAATTACTCTCTTGTTAAAAGCCCTTCAACTACCCAAACAGGTCGCTATAATACACTGCAAAGGACATCAGTCAGATTCATCCCTTATCACTAAGCGGAACAATAAAGCTGACCATATCGCAAAAACTTTAGCCTTGCAACCAACACAACAGTAGCAACAGACAGCCCCTATACTGTTTTTCACCATTCCAGATCTCCATCCACAATATACAACGGAGGAAAAGCAGTCGCTTCTCCAAGATGGAGGCTGCCTAACTTCCAGTGGATGGATTATGATAGACGGCAAAGCAGCTTTGCCCCAAGAACAAGAGGTAGACATCATAATGCAAGTGCACCAGTCCCTACATATAGGAGCAAAAGCTCTCTTGAAATTTCTCCAACCTTTGTTTCATTCTTCTTCCTTGACCCGAACAATTGAGTCAGTACAAAACAAATGCCTTACTTGTAAACTAGTGAATACTCAAGGAAACATTTGACCTACACTCCCCACACACCAACTCTGAGGCCATGTGCCTGGACAAGACTGGCAAATTGATTTCACACATATGCCTACCCACAAAAAATATAAATATCTCTTAACTATAGTAGATACCTTCTCTGGGTGGGTCGAAGCCTTCCCCACACAAAGAGAAACTGCGGATGAAGTCACTGACACCTTGCTACACCATATCATCCCCAGGTTTGGCCTCCCTGCCTCAATACAGTCAGACAATGGCCCTAGCTTCATCTCCAAGGTCACCCAGAAAGTGTCCTCAAGTTTAGGTATCTATTGGAAACTACACATACCCTATCATCCTCATGAATGGACTCATAAAATCCCACCTTACCAAACTCACTGTGGAATTACGCAAGTCCTGGGTTGACTTACTTCCTATTGCCTTAGCTCGAATCCGAGCTACACCTCGCTCACCATCTTTTCTCAGCCCCTTTGAATTAATGTATGGCCTACCATTTCTACTGAATCATAACTTACCCACTGAACCTCCTCTTTTAGCATCATGTCTTCCTTATCTCTCCCTCCTCAGGCAATTACTTCGAGAACACGCAGATCGCTGCATACCTAAACCCTCATCTGAGAATTTAGACCAAACCACTGAAGTTGTTCCAGGAGACGCTATCCTCATCAAACGGCGTGCACCTAAACCTCTCCAACCACGCTGGGAAAGACCCCATACAGTCATCTTAACCACTCCAACAGCGGTTAAGGTTCTAGGTAACCCTCATTGGCATCATCTCTCCCAAGTCAAACATGCTCCTCCCACTGAGAAGGTTTCCTACACCTCTCAAATGGTGGGTCCCACTACTCTTCGTCTCATTCAGCACCGAAGTCCTAGGTAATGTTTACGTATGGAGATTCAAAGTAAGAGAAACTCCCACCCAGCAGTCCACTCCAAACACACACCTCATTGGCTCAGCAGATTGTCCTAAACGGGGATGCCAGGCAGCAATCACGATTCCAATATCACCCAAGTCGGTGTCGTCCTCCAAGAAACCTTTTGCCTGCTTCCTATATGATCAAGTTCACTCATACTGTCTAAAGTGGCCAGAAAAGTATGGAGGTTGCCCATACTGGTCATGCAGAATCCATGATGTTCATAACACCAAAGTCTTTTTCATAAAACAAGGGAATTTCTACTTTCATGTTTCTGACCCTGGGATCCCCGGTGGCAGGCTGGAGTAGAAGGAAAACTATATCCTACTGGATATAGTTCCTTGCCCTCCAGCACACTACATATAAGCAGGGAATACATTCTAGATTTCAATGCCCAAGTGCAGGTCTCAAATAACATCATCCAAGCTGAACAGAAAATGATGGAACAAGTCTCCGAAGAGCCACAGGCTAGTCAGCCCCCAACCTGGTTCCAAATTATCCAAAACACTCTACTATTTCTTAACCAAAGTCAGATGGTGACCAACCTTTCTCATTGTTTCCTATGTGCTTCTTTACAACGGTCTTTACTAGCAGCAGTACCAATAAACTTCTCTAAACCACACTTGTTCAAGGCACCCCAACCCATTCCCTTAGCACGAACTAAATGTTCAACCATCCCAGGACACGTCCCACTCTGGGAACCAGAGTTCGATAAGCAGGCCAAGCCATCCCGCATCGGTTACACAACTTCCTCATTTGCACCCTTAGCAATGGAACACGGAAACTGCATACATAATGTTAGCATAAACAAGCACACTGTAGCTGAACCAGGACAACATTTCTGGTGCAATGGGACCCTACACAAGTGTATAAATTCCACCATCAAGGGGCCGTGTTTCCCTGTAACAGTAGTACCTCAGCTCACCCTGTACAGTGAGTCTGAATTAGCTTGGCTCCTCCCCACTCTCCGTATCAAAAGAGCAGCGTTTCTCCCAATTATGGTTGGTGTCAGCTTAGCCTCTGCTGTCACTGCTGGAGGACTGGTGGGAGGAGCTCTAGGCCATAGCATAATCTCAGCACAGGACTTCGAAGATCGCTTGCAATTAGCTTTAAAAACAACATCAGCCTCCCTAGCCTCTCTCCAATGCCAGCTAACCTCGCTGGCACAGGTTACCCTCCAAAATCGAAGAGCACTAGATCTCTTAACTGCTGAGAAAGGGGGAACCTGCCTCTTCCTAAGAGAAGAATGCTGTTACTACATCAATGAATCAGGACTAGTAGAAGAAAAAGTTTCTAAATTAGCAAAGCTAGCTGAAGAATTGAGAAGTAGGCAAAAAACAACGAATCTTTTCCCCAGTTGGATCGAAAACCCATTTCTTACCTGGGCTCTTCCCTTTCTAGGGCCACTAGTAGTCATAAGTATAATGTTACTAATTGCTCCCTGCCTTTTTAAGTTTTTACTTCACAGGATAAAAGAAATGACCAACCTAACAGTGAACCAGCTGCTGTTGCACCCATATTCCCCATTGGCTACCGAACCCGGTCCGATCCAATCCAGCCTCTGATCCCCCTGATCTTCGTCCCCCTCCAGCAGGAAGTAGCTAAAGACAGACACGTCGCCCTCTATACCACCAAAGAGGCTGGGATGTTAGGCCCGGGCAAGGGGGCCAGAAGGGGGAGCAAGAATGCAAACACCAGGCTGGATGGCCTCGCGTGAAGCTGATAAGGTGGACCAACGACCTTGCCAACCACCTGGAGCCTACCACGGGCTGTAAACTAAGAAATGGAATGTAACTCCCTTCTTCCCGAAGACCCCAATTATAAAAACCCCATCCCAACCCCCCTGAAGTTGCGAATTCTCTGCTCTGCCCCTTCAGGACAGAGGATTCACCTGGGAGCTCCGCTTGAATAAAGACATAACTTTAAACTCTATCTCTCTTTCGCTGACTTCTTTCAGGAAAGCTGCTATACACTAACAACATATTCAAAATATGTTAGCTGAAACTTCAACATCTTTCCCTCCAACTAACATTCCAGTTGCACTTTCTCTAAGACTATCGGTTCATTCTTTTGACAGTTGATGGGATATTCCACACAATCTTTCAGTATTCTCAGTCAACACCATAATTCAAAGGCATCAGTAATTCTGCATAATCCAACATTCAAGTGCACACAAACCAATTGGAAATGCCATGGCTTGGGCTAGCCCCACCTTAGTCCTCGCTCTTTAGCACTTTAATGAGGTCCTTGACAATGAATTTAATAACACTCAGAATTAACTTAATGAATTTACAGACATTTTTTTCAAATCCAAGGGTGGGGGAATTAAATAAGATGCTTCAAATTATGCAAGAGTCTCAATTATAATGAAATGACTTTGAAAAGGTTTTTCTAAGGACAAAATAGACAAGTTCATAACTTTTACAACATCCATTTTAACTGTTAAATGCTGAGCTTGAGAATGGAAAACCCTGTGGGTGTTAAATGAAAAGACAAATTTGTTTTATTTCAGTTGAGGGAAAAAAACCCCTCCATGAGTGTCCATTCTACTACATGTTGGCTTTGAAACCTTAGACACAGTCATTCAATATGGGTTTCTATTGCTTGATTGTGGGGACAACTTCCTTCTGGTCTACTCTGAGGACAGGAACTCACATGACAGAAACTCACGTGCATGACATCTCTTTAAGAATGTGAAAGCAACCAATTGCCAGGTGTTCATATGGAAATGTCATATTCTTATAATGATGACTACTACTCTCTTCAGAACAGAGCATCTGCTTCAAAACCAGTTGTAAGTCTGTGCATATCATCCATCTCCAGTAACTATTAGTTAGTTAGGCATAAGCGCTTGTGGAAGGGACATACGTGAGAGTGAGGATGGTGTGCTCCAGGGAGTGGGACTGATGGCAGGCCATGCTGCACGAGCATGTGGGGTCACACCGACTTGGAAGAAAGCAGCTGCTCCATTGCCTCACCATCTGCTTCGTTCCCTCAAAATGCAGCAACTAAGCTGTAATCACTTTAAAAAAATCCTTGCAGGTGTTTTATGTGGTGTTGTGTTCTTGGTTTTTGGTTTGTTTGGTTTTTTTTTTTTTTTAAATCTATTATTCCAAAGGCTTTCCCATTTCTGGAATTTGGTAATGGTGTATAATGATAGGTGGTGACAGCAATTAGGAAAAGGGCAAATGTACCCTAGGGCTGCTCTTGATGATTAAAAAGCATAATTCCTATTTCCATCTATTATGACATGAGGGCAGCTTAGAAATGTGGTGATGATACCCACCACTCTAACACACACACACACATACTGGTGTTTGTCCAAGGAGGAATTTTTCCCAAGTCATTTGACCACATTCACTCTCTCTGTAGGGAGCTCCTGTGGAGTGGTCCATCGAGAGCTGTGCTGCTTACCCAAATACTATGCCTCTCTTGTAGTTCAAACTCGCCAGTCACTTCATAGGAGAAAGACGGGCAACTCTAGAGTGAGTAGCATTTATCCATATTATTCAAGTGTTCCGAACTCTTTTCCTTGTTGTAGCAAATGTATTTCACCGCTCTTATATTTCCTGAATGATCGAACTATCTTCTTTCATGTTTTAAATTTTTTTTTTTTTTTTTATGTTTTCAGTGTCTACCAACAGAACTTCCACTCACTGGAAGGATTGCTTGACAGAAAAGCAAAGTAGAGCTAAAAATCACTCTGAATCTCCCCAGTAAAGAGGAAAAGGTGACCAGTAACTCTAACCAGGAATGAATTACCATCACAGTAAAGACCTCTTCCCATTTTCACCTAGGGTGCCCCGGCTGGCTGGCCTGCTCCTCACCTGAGGATCCAGCTCCCAAAGTGCCCTGATTAATTGTTCAGACTCCAAAAATCCTCTTATTCAAGACAACACAAAGATACAACGTATTAAAGTTGTCTGCTAACTAATGTTGTTAGGTCTCATTGAGCTGACTACGGCTCATTGTCACCCTATGAACAACAGGCAGAACCTTGCTTCATCCTGTGCCATCAGCCTCAAGTCCATCGCTGTCTGCAATATGGATTACATCTCAACATCAAGGAAACAAAGATCCTCACCACTTGATGGGCCAATAGACAACATCCTGATAGATGGAGAAAAAAGAGTTGTCAGTGATTTCATCTTGTTTAGATCCACAATCAGCCTCATCAGTACCAGCAGTCAAGAAATCAAAAGCAATATTGCACTGGAAAAGTCTGTTGTCAGGGACCTCTCTGAAATATTGAAGAGCAATGGTGTCAGCCTAAAGACTATGGTGCATCTGATCCAAGCCATGGTCTACTCAATCACCTGCTATGCATGTGAGAGCTGGACAATGAATGATGAGGACAGAAGAAAGATCAATGTCTTTGAGTTGTGGTGTTGGAGAAGAGTTTTGAGTGTGCCATGGACTGCCGAAAGGATAAACACAGGTCTTGGAGCAGGTGCAGCTAGAGTATTCCTTGGAGGCAGGAATAGTGTCACTTCCTCTCACATACTTTGGGAATGTTGTTGGGAGAGACTTCTCTTTAGGAAAGGATATCATCCTTGGAAAAGTGGAGGGTCAGCAAAAGAAAAGAAGACCCTCAATGATATGGACTGACACAGTGGCCGCAGCAATTGGATCAAGTTTGTCAGAGGTGTTAAGGACGGTACAGGAAAGGGTTCAGATCTGTTGTTCATAGGTTTGCTGTAAGTTGTACTCGACTCAATGACACTTAACAACAACTGAAGCCGAGTTTATGTGTTGTCTTTTTAAGGTAAATGTGCTCAGATTTAAAGTGCAATTTCATAGCTTTATGAAAACACAACAATTAAAAACACCGTAAACACTCATGGCATGAAATCTCCCACTACAAAATATCAACCTCATAAATCAAGCAAACAAAGTCTAGCATAGGGAGTTCTGCTTTCCTTCATCAGCCTAGTTTTCATCCAAAAGCGCTTCTATTCTTTCCACAAGAAACTCTTCATATTAGAAAGATTTCTACTCCTCACAGCTCTTTCCAAGATGAAGGATACCCTCCGTAGCCCGTATTTCACTCCTCATGCAAATATTTGGCATCAACACACGTTTTCTTCTCATGATACTCTTTCCTCAAACTCTGCAACACTCCACCTCATTGGTTTTTCTCTTCTAGTTTGACTTCTCCTTTTCATTTTGCTTTATGAGATTCTCTTCCTCTGTTTTCCTTAGATTCATGCTCTTCAGGTACACTGCCTTAAGCCTTTTCCTCTTCTCATTCTACAAGAATTTACAATAGCAATCTCTTCTGCATTGGCGACTGTGAGAAACGAGAGTGTGATGAGAATTTATTGAGGAAAAGTAATACCGAGTGTATCACCAACTATCTTGGATCCTAGACGAAGGAAGACAATTCACTCCACTGTGAGATTTTAGTTGCATAGATGCAGGAAGCCACAAAGAAGGGTGGGCAAATACAGTCTAGCAATCTGCTCAGGATGAAAGTGAAATCAGTGTTGGTGAACAATGAATAATCTCCACAAAGAACAATTTTAAGGAAGCGCATCTCAGTCATTTTGTTGAATATGTTTCTCATGCTACAGTACTAAAAATGCACTTTTTTATAAATAAAATTTACTACTAAAAGCTAAAGACCTGAAAGCATTACTGAAACATAACTTCTAAAAAATGACATATATTATACATTGTATAAACTCAGGGCTTCAAAGTGGCTGGTACAGTGAATCTAATAGACTCATAAAACTTGAATGCACTAGCATAATAACTAGAACAGTAAATATTATAAGTTAAAGCCCCAAATTGAGACCTCAGAAGAGGCATAGTGAGTCCTTTGGGGTGGATCCTTATGGGAGCCTCCTTCTTGTTGTTAGGTGCCTTTTTTTAGGTTCAGCTGTAATTTGTATAACTCTGTAAACAATGAACATTAACCCTGTCCTGCCCTGTGCCATGTTCACCATCTTGCCTGTGGCGAGCAATACACATTCACAACGTGGTTGATGACCATCTTTGAGTGGAACAGCAATGTTTCTGACTCTGGTTGAGATTTGATTTCTATGCAACAAGCACATACAGCCTTGTTTTTCTAAGACAGATTTACTTTCTAGAAAGGCCCCAACTAGTAACTTTTCCCCACATTTCACAAATTCAGGTCTGCTCTGGTCCTGTTTGTCAGCCAAAACTGAATTAGGCAGAACTGCTTCCAAGGCTTGCCTATCCCCTTGGTATCATTTGCCCAACTGCTCAACTGTTGTGGTCATAATAATACTGTTTTATAATTACTTGTGCTTCATTTATATTACGTGCATGTGCCTCTTAAAGTCTACTGTAAATTCTGTAATACAGAATGTTAAACAAGGTAGATGCTGTGCAAATGAGCTGCCACAATCAGTGCTCCTGGAGTTTCTGTCACTAGAATGGGTGGGTGCTGGCAGTGGTGATGGCTGAGAGGAGAGTGGCAGGAATGGATTGAAAGGAAGCAAGTGAGGAGGGAGTGGAGGGAGTAGCCCCAGTCCCACTCACAAATCTACCTTCCTAAGCAGCAAAAGTGTCTGAGGATCCACAATCTCTGCCACCGCTGCTCAGCTGAGAACTGGACAAAGTCCAAGAGTCTGCACTCAGTGTCATGGTCTCTGCTTTCACTTGCCTGTATGCTACTCACAGTCAAGTGCTGAAAGACCTACAGTTTGAGTCTTTTAAAACCACTATGGGGAAATAAGCAAAAAGAGAACTACTTTCCATTTTTTTTTAAAAAAAGCAAAACAAAAAATGGATTAATGGACTCAGAGGTGGTCAGACATTGTCCAGATTGATATTAAGCAATGCATGCTTCTTTATAATCTTGATAGATGGATATACACAAATTTTATGCACTGCCATCAAGTGAGAGTCAACTCATAGCTGACTTTGCAGCAGTTTTCAGAGATGCTAAGTAGCACAGGAAGGGATTGCCCAACTTTCTCATCAAGAGCCACTTGTGGATTTGAACTACCAGAGAGGAACCACATTTGAGTTAGCAGCACAACTCCTTAGAGATTAGGCAACTAAGCTCCCATGGTGAAGTAATAATGATAGTTACACCCCTCTGGAGTTCAAGAAAGCTCTGGTGGTCTAACAGTAAGGAGTTGTGCTGCCGATTTAAAGGCAGGTGGTTCGCATCCACCAGCTACTTCATAAGAGAAAGATGGATAATCTCCTCCCATGTGATATACAGCCTCTGGTAATCCTCTGGATGAACAGTCAGCTATAAGTTAAGTTCCAACTCAACCACACATAACAACAATACTGACAATGTACAACTATTGATATTATGAATATCACTGCAACTCTATCATCCATTTTAGAAATCTGAAAAGAATTGATCCTAGGAATTAGGTAAGAGAAAAGAAATAAGTCACTTAAAAGCCTCTGCTGTTGAAAACAGAGCAATTTATCATGTCAGAGCAAATTTTCTGCCTTTGGTCCATGTCCAAGGAGTTTGTCCTAAGAGTGGAGAATAAGAGAAAGAAGTGTGCCATTGCTTTGGGCAGTTTCATTTCATTCCTCCACTGTCTTTTGAATCTGTAGAAATCATCCTGGAATGGCTTTTCTGCCAGTACTTTCCCCTTTGTTCCTCATTCTCAACCCTTCTTAGAACTAAGAGTCAGACAAGGAAAGAAGAACTAGAGGAAGACAATCTAGAATGGTGTTGATTGTCCTTCCAGCTTTTTTTCCCCCACACACAGCATTCCCAACATGGCTGACGTCAAGAGCCCCAAGTTGCTTCTATGTTAGTGAGATACACTGTCAGTCAACTCTTATCATATCACTGTGGGGTCCCCGAACTGTGTAATCATGTTTTGTTTTTGTGTCTCAATGAAAATTCTACCCTAAGATAATGTGGAAGATAGCTAGAAATCCAAATAGATACATTGCCTATTCTCAAAACTGGACAAGTAAGAGACATCACAGATGAGGGTAAAATAAAATCAGGCCATCTTTCCCTGATGGAGAGTTGGGCTTTTATAACCATGCTTTCTTCCTCTCCATTCCAAGTATTTGATCTTTCTGACAGTAATAACTGAAGCCATCTGGGAAGAGGGAAGGTTGGAATGAGGCTAGATAAGAAATGTTAATAAAACTAAGCCATCCATCCTGGGAAGAATAAACAACTGATACCACCATTCTGGGTTGTTCCATAAGGATTCCTTCATCCCTGAGGATGTAAACTTTCATGTGTTACTTGCCTTTGGAGGATAGTAATTTTAAGTGCTTTATGTTTATGTGTTTAGATTCACTTCCTCAAAAAGATAATTCTATGAGGTAAATATGATTAGGCTTGTATGCTAGTAAGGAAAATCATGATCAGAAAGGTTAACTAGTTTTCCCAAAATCCAGTTTTTAATATGTAGCAGAAGCACCTTATCTGTGCTTTCCCAGACACTACTATACTTCACCTACTCCTCATTTATCAACATGGTTAGGCTCCAAATGTGAGATCATTATGCAAAAGTCAGTGTTAAGAGAAAGTCAAAACTCATTTACTGTTTGGTTTCAGTATCTTCACCTCCACACACCTGACAAAGTGGTTCTGCTTCCCCACCATCATGAAGTCCATGGAGATTGAGGGTGAGAGGGGTTGGAAGTTACGCATCACATCCAAGCAGCTGGGACCCATGGTTCATCATTGGTTAGCTGCCCTGCAGGCCTCTCAGAAGCTATCCTCTCCAGATGGAGCAGAGATGTCACTTTGAAGGGAGTGACGTTGAAGCTCCTTCCTGACTCCTGTGTCCTTGGCTCCTGCTCAGTGCTTGCAGCCCTGCCAGGAACACCTCCCTTGTGTTTTCAGTTATCTTAGTTTGCAATGTTGGCCTCGGTTGTCAACTTGTCCAGTGCAACTCATGACTGCCTCATTTGTGCAAAGGAGAACTGCTCAACAAGATTAAAGTAAAAATTTTTGGAGTGAAATTTCACAAATAATGTTGGGTTTTCATCCAATCATTCTCAGACATTTTGCTTATAACATTAATAATAATGAATGTCATTAATTTATTATAATATCTAGTCAAACTTTTATTGTTTATTCGCTTTTACTTTTAGCCAATGTTTCTGTTTAGTAATTTTTACTCCCCTCTCCGTCCCTGTTTATTCCTGTTAACCCTACAAAATTGAACCTGAGTGCAAACTTTTTCATACTCTTTTTATAATAATAGTCTTATACCAGAATAGCCATTTGTGACTGACTTATGTTGCGTAGACTAATTTGTTCTAGAATTATTTGATAAGATTTTCAAGGCTGTGATAATTTATGAGATTTGACTTCCAAGGCACCTCTAGGCAGGTTTGAACTGCCAATCTTTCCACCAGTAGTTGAGTTCTTACCCATTTGAGCTGCTCAGAAACTCCATGAGACTTTATTAGTAACTATGAAATAAAATATTTTCCTTTAACAGTGCTCAAATGCAGAAGAGAAAAACAATATATGGACACAGGTAACATTAATCACCACATACTCTGTGCCAGATCCTCTTTACACATGTGGTTGAATGGTTGTTATAACATGTTGTTACATGTGGGTTTGGGATTAACTCATAGCCTACTCTCCAGCCCTTTGAGAGGTTGTAAATTACACAGGAGGAGATTGGTTATCGTCTTCCTGTGGAAGAGCTGTCAGATTCAAGCCACCTGCCTTTGGGTTGGCACCACAGCTCCTTACCATCGGCCACCAGAACTCTTCTGTACATCGTTAGCATTATTCTCATTTTTCTAGATTAACACATTGAGAGAGGTTAAGCAACAATCTCAAAGTCCCTATGGCAAGCAGTAACGAAACCTTTTAAACCTTAGTCTAAGCCTGGATACTACTCTCAAAGCAGCATTCTCTATTGCCTTCCAAATAAGCAAGTAACTGAAGTGCTGCATTGTCAGAGGAGAAATCTGCCCTAGATGGCAAAAGATAGCAAGGAAGGAATATTCTGGCCAAGTGGAAGAAATTTGTGATGGGTTCATTTTAAATGACAAGATAGGGGGGAAATTGCCAAATAATTGTTGGGATGTGGGGAGTTGAAACAACAAAGACAAGCTCAAGCAAAAAGAAATCCTAACCTGTATTCCAGGGAATGCACGGTGTATTTGCGTGTACAGTGAAGTTGGTAAGGGTAGGAAGGGGAGCAAGGGGTGGCTGGTGAGTCTCAAAGTGGTTGTGTACTGATTGTGAAGGATCATTTCCATATTTCCAATCAACGTTCAACAGTTAGCAGATACATGTTGAATGCTTATTATACATCAGTTCACATATAAACATAAAATCACAAAACAGAATGCCTTATGGGGCTTACTTATCCACACAAGTTTTAATAAGGAAAATAAAGCAATGTAAGGAGAAACAGAGTGGAGAGGTAGGTCCATCTGAGATATGGAGGTGAGAGGAGGCTCTTCTTTTTTTTTTTTCTATAATTATATTTTATTAATTTTCATAAACATTTACAGAGATTTTGGGCTTCCACTCATTCATTGT
>NW_006399825.1:2475181-2485902 GCF_000299155.1 Elephantulus edwardii | reverse complement strand
AATCTTGTGATTAGCTATTGTGAAAGGTATTGTTTCTCTTAGTTCTGGCTCTGTATTCTTTTTGTCACGGTAGAGAAAGCCAACTGATTTTTGTATGTGAGAGGAGGCTCTTCTGATAAGACATTTGAGCAGAGGCCTTTATGAAAGGTAACTTTATCTTGAAGCAGGGAAAGTTCATGAAGGATTTTAAGCAAGGATGTAGCAACCAGATATCCTCTTGTGAAAATTGGTTCTGGCCGGAGTCTTGGTGGAGGCAGGGCAGGGTGGAGAAGAAGGGGGGTTCTTAGGAGGCAGAGGACCCACTTGGAAAACAACTGCTAGAGTTCAAGATGAGAAAAATAGGAAGGATTGAACTACAACAGCAAAGAGTGCAATTTAAAAAAATAATAACAATACGCTCCAAATGTGACCTACAATGCCTGGCTTTCCAGTAACTTGGACCAGAGGCAATTCTCATCATACAGAGAGCCAGAAGATGTAGAAAAACTGCCAAAACAAAACGCCAAGTTATTTATTGCTTGGCCTGCAGCTTCAATGGATATGGACACGAATGACTGAAGAGAGAAGCCAACCCATTTCTCCACCTCCAGAAGTACAACAAGGAAGGAAGGAAAATCTTTTCTACCATGGATGGATACAGGGGATAAAGAATTCTGATCACAGCTAATGATTTGCTACTCAAATAGATATTAACCTTACCATATTCAGGTCTTGGTTTTTTCCAATCATTTGCCATGGTGCTGAGAGTTGGACAGTGACTAAGGATGACAGGAACTTGTTGCCTTTGAACTGTAGAGTCCTGCACATCACATGCACTGCTAAAAGAACAAACAGATACGTCTTGTAGAAAGGTGCAGCCAGAGTGCTCCTTGGAGGCAAAGATGATGAAGCTTCATCTCACATACTTTGAGCATGTTGCTAGGAGAGGCCACTCCTTGGAGAGGGGCATCATGTTGGAAAGGTGGAAGGCCAACCAAGAGAAGTCAGTCATCACTGAGAGAGTGGCTGTGGCAATAGGCATAAGTGTGTTGAGTAGGATAAGGGTGACAAAGGATAGAACAGGATTCAGATATGTTCTTAGATAGGGCTAGTATGAATCACTGTCCTTTCAACAGCACCTAACAACAATTCAATGCCCTGCTTGGCATTTGGATGTCCACTTTCCACAGCCCCTGAGATGGTCAGTGGTATTCTTCGTGGATAAAATGGCATGAGGTCCTGCAAGGCAGCAGGTGTATCTCCACAGTGGAGCAGGTGTAGAATGAGATGTGGTGTGCGAAGAGGAGTAAAGGGGAAAGAAGGGCTAGAGGATGCCTGAGCAGCCTTCGCTGGCCCCACTATCAGAAGACTGAAAGAACTGAATACAGTATAAACAAGCCACAATGCAATCCTTGAAGACCACTATAGAGATGTATAACTGGAACAATCAAAACGGCGGCCCCTCCAGAGAATTGAGGGCAGCTTTAATCCTCTTTGTTTCTCTTTCCACAAAACTTACAAAGCTGGGGCGAGGGGGTGAGGATTTGAGGTATCAATGAAAGAAACAGTGAAACTAGAATTTGTGCAAATATGTAACAGGTGTGCCACAAGGTAATGATGGCTGTTCATTTTTAGAGAAATGAAAAAATTTAAAAAGTGTAGAATAATTATTTCACATTTACAATGATTGGAATGATACTGGATGATTAGTGAACTCTCACTGTTAACAAAAAGCACACCAAGCCTTCCAAGAGAGGACATAGCAGTCTGCTTGTGTAAAATCTTGTCTTGAGAGCCCATGGGGTAGCTCTTACAACTCTTACAGAGTTGCAGTTGTTGTTCTAGTTGTTGTTGTGTACCATCGAGTTGGAACCCACAGCTGACCCTCTAGTGTGTTTTCAGAGGCAGTTAATTGCTTGGAGGAGATTGCCCATCTTTCTTCCACGGAGCAGCTTGTGCATTCGAAGTGCATGCCTTTAGGACTGCAGTGCAGCTCTTTGCCACTAAGCCACTGGAGCTCCCCGAGTTGCTGTAAAAGTAAGAATAACTTAACAGCAAGGGTTTCACATACAATATTTGTAACGGTCTCTCTGTATGGTTCCCTAATTGATAAATTCTTAACTTTGTGATTGCACTATGTACCCTAGCAGTCTTCAGAGAGTGCTCGGAAAATGCTGTAAATGTCAGTACCCCCATGTATGTACGAGAAATCTATTTTTCTTTCTGTATATGCCATGACATATCAAAATTAGTGGCACTGGATTAAGTTCTTATTTGTTGTTTGGGTTTTGTTTTTTTTTTCCCTGCGATGTGATTTTGTGACTTAAGACTTGGTTACTACTATGTCCTTGCCACTCGTCACAGAAACTGGCACCATACGAGCTCAGTAGCTGCTTTCTGGGTCTCAGAAAGCTGAGTAAGGTCCTTGGGAAGCTATTTTAGGAACTCTAACATGTGGCTGTGTTGGCAGCTGGGGGCCCACTTGGGGGCTGAAGAGACCTTCATTTTGCAAGGCATTTTATTTATTTCTTTTAGGCTGTGAAGAGTGAAGAGGAAACAAAGTGAGGCAGAGAGGAAGTAATCCTGGCTGCTTGCCAGACCCAAAAGGCAGAGTGAGGAGGGAGCTTCCGAAGTTTTCCTGGAGCATAGTCAGCCCAGGCCGTCTGAGGAGAAAAGGTAGACTGGCGGCACTTAACTGAAGGTCTACTCACTTTTGCCCAGAGTAGTCCCTCCTACAAACAAGAGTGTTATCCTTGTACACTTCCACGTATCCATCTCCTTCTGCCCCACAATGGGAAGCCAGGGAGGTGGGAGATGGAGAAAGCAAAGTATATAATTGAGAATTAGCCCCACAGTTCTCCACATGGTTTTGGGTTTTTTTTCCCCCTTCCAAGTAGAAGACACACTTGTAAGTGAAATAACTGATACAAGAAAGGATTTTGAACTTAAAGTGTACCTCCGTTAGGCATGTTTTCATCCATGTTACTCTGTTTTGTATTAAGAGTGCTTATTTGTATTATTTTTGGTGTTGGTTTGCAACTGTGCTGTGACAAATCACCATAAATTTAGTGATTTGAACAAAAACACATTTATCTCAGAAGTTACACTTTCTGGTGCTGCTGATCCCACTTGCCTAGTTTTGCTCAAAGGCTAAATAAATTCAAATCAGTAAACATAAATATTAATTGCCCTAAGGAAAGCTCTATTTATACTGCAGTCTGAAAGCGTAAAACAAAAACTAGTCTGTTGAGGAAGGATTAAATGCTACTTAATCCCAGACATATTTTTTTAACATATTGGACAAGTTTCTATTCTAATGATTTGCATGCTGATCAACTTAAAAGAGGAGTAAAGATTAGATGTTTTAATAAGATGTCTCATAGTCTAGAGAGCAGACATTGACATCTGGCCAACAATGTCATCTTTGATAATGGAACTCTGGTTTGTTTGTGGGTGTTTTTTGTTTTTTGTTTGTTTGTTTGTTTGTTTTTCCACTTTACCCAGAGCATCCAGGCCTTTGAAATAAGGTCACCTCAATCCCCCACCTACTCACAGCCCAGGGATTGAATGATGATTGATTTACAACATTATGGTAATCTCATTCTTTTGCCAAGTGATTAGTTTAGATATGGATGTATGATAATGTTCAGCTTAGTAAAAAAAGAGGGGAAATTCGTTGGAGTGTTTCCAGGGAGGTTTTCTTCACACTTGAAAATAAGAGACAACTTTTCCTATGGCCTAGTGGATAAAGGGTTGTGCAACCATCTCAAAAGTGCCTGGTTCAAATCTGTCAGCTGCTCTGAGAAAGAAAGATAAACACTCTCCCCCTGTGAAATTTCCATCCTCTAAAAACCCACTGATGAAGCTCTGGTAACTTATTGGCAAGGATTTGCCTTGCCAGAATCTCACAAAAGGGCCAGCTGGGAGTCACTTCTAACTCAATGGCATATAACAACAATTCCCCTCTACATATTGCTCCGTATTGTTTTCTTCATAAGATTGCCTGCATCTGTGTGTCAGATTATCTCCAGAATCAGTAATAGAAAATGATGGAAAGAAAAGTGTCTTTGTTAACATGTTCGAGCCAAATTTAGAACTTCCCTAACTTCAAACTTCTAGATATGTAAGATAACAAGTATTCTTAGTATTCAAGAAAATATGTGTGTGTGATCCATTTGTGACAGGTTAAAGATGTCTACAAGTTCCTCTTTTATTTCTCCCCTCAAACTAAAACTGACCCATGTGGCTTATATAATTAATAGAATACATTAAAGAGAAGATTTATAAATTCATGAGGTTAGATCACATTTCTTTTTGAATCCTTACTCTGAGGGAAGTCAGAGACAATGTAAAAAGTTCAACTATCTTGAAACCATCATGTTATGAGAAACTCAAGCTAAGTTGAGATGCAAGATACAGGCATTCCAGCCAAATAGCTTCAACTGAGCCCTAGCCAACATCAACTGTCAGTCACTTGAGTGACCACTTTGAATCAAGCTTCAAATGACTCCAGCCCCAACCGCTATCCTACTGTGGGCATAAAGGTCTTCAGACTCACCGAGTAGAACTCACAGTTGGAATCAAAGAATCACGAGAGATGCTGATCGTTTGTTTTAAGGCACCAAGTCTTAGAGTGGCCTGTTAAGTGGCTCAGGTAATAAAAGTAAAGTTAAAGCAGCTACATGATGAAAGATCAAGAAGCTGAACAAATTTCATTGCACAAAGCACTTTGAAGGAGTACAAATGAAGTAATGGAAGGAATGTCAGGCTCACGGAATTCAAATGGCTTGTACTGCTGGCACGGGAAGGAGGGCACTTCTAAGGCCTGAGACATAAACAGGAATCAGAGTGGCAAGAAGTTGAAAGTTGGCATTTTTTCATAGCACTCTCTGGAACTCTGTAAAAACCTAGAAGCTTTAAATAACAGCTGGAAAATATACAGAATCATTTTTTATATTATCAACAAATACGTAATGAGAAATGTGTTATGGAGGCAGAAAGACCAACAAGAAATTAATGGGATATCAGCCGAGTATGGGGCTTGGCAATCTATTATAGTTGTTGTTCCCCTTGCAACCTGACATCGATGCTTGGTACCAAGTCTGCGACTCGACGGCACTTAACAACAACAGCAGAGAGATCAGTTGACCTAGTGGACAGAAAATGATGCTACCAAGCCAAAGGTGAGTGACTCTAGTGCACAACCCTCAGGCCTGTCTTTGTTTGTGGTGAAACATTCTTCTAGGTCATATAGGCCTGGTCTTTACACTTGCTGTACAGAGGTAACTTGTGGTCACTGTGAAGCTGAACACTGTGACACTGATGTGTCAAATGCGAAAATGATTACCCATGGTGGACAGTGTTTGGTGGAGCTCCCCGATTAAAACAAGCTTGGAAGCAGGAGTGGCATCCACTTCCAAAATAGCTTGCCTCTAAGAAACCCTATGAATCTGGAGAAAAGATGAAAGTTATACAAGTGTCTAGGTCTTTCGTTCATATGGTCGCTAGGAGTCGCCTACGACTCCACGGCTCTTAACAACAACAACAACAAAGCCGTTGTTAACCCTCAAGCTCAGCTGTTCTGAGCATATTAGAAACACATCCTTCTCTAGTTCTACAGTTTGGTCGTGGAGATCCATACTGCTATTCTCCGTGCTTCAGCTCATAACACCCATGCCCAGATATCAGATTATTGTGCATAAGTCAGGCATGGTGTTGCCATCCAAGGCAATGTCCAGCCTCCATTCATTCATGCATCCACTCATTCACTGCCATTGACCTTCCACTGGGTTTTTGAGGCTGTTAATTGCAATAGGATGAGATGTTCCTGGATTTGCTACTGATGGATTTGAACCACCGGAAAACACAGCCTTTGGGTTATGCGTGAAACTTGCTAGTTGCCCCATTTTGCAAACTTCAGTTATCTCCTAGATCTGTCTATTTCTTCCTATTCTAGCCTTTCAAGCCCTTTGAGACAGTTAACGCTAATGTCAAAGGTCTAGAAACAAATTGTTTACACTATCTTGGAAGCTAGGGAGGGATAAGAAGTCAGGGAGGGAAGATCCGCATCCAGGAACACAGACTGACCTCTTTTTGGGGATTGGGGTAGGGGTAAAAGGGGAGTATTTTTCCCTAGTAAGTCCATGCTGCATTGGTCAGGGAGTCAATTCCAAGTATACAGAAAAGAAAAAACAATTTCTGTTTTCCTTTATCTAATAGCTCACATCATTACATATGGCATTTGAGAAAGGAGAATTTGGCATTTAGTACATAGAGAAAAAAATCTTTCTGAACTCTTGAAGAATACACAAACTGTTCTTGAATAAAAATGATTAAAGGATCTATCAGAGGAACTACTTGAAGGTAAAGAGTTCATGGAAAATATTTTTATTCATAGCCCAGTCTTCCCTTGAAATGGATCGTATTCAGTTCATACAGCAATAATTGATAGACTGAGAAAGCAGTAGTCCTAACATTACATTTTTCCTACAGATCCACTACACAAACTCAGTCTTTCCAAAAAAGAGAAATACATCTTAAGGCTTTAGAAATTAAACCCAAACAGCTAAGCATGAAAGTTAAGTCTCAATATTGATGGATTAAAGAGTCAATTTGAAGTGGTAACATTTAACAAAAACTGGTAGCAATTTAAAAAAGGTCATTTCCAGAGGCATCATAATTCAGTCCAGTTTCTTGTAATAATACAGAGGGAACAAAATAACACAGAAGTTATGGCTTTTCTTTCCATCACAAAGGAATACATCCAGGGGAAGTTCACTGCAATTAGGCTCAGAATGCATTGCTCTTACCTTTGTACCATAAATGTCAACCTTTGTGACCTTGGGCAAGTCACTGCCCACACCTGGACATTAGTGACCATTTCACCAACACTGTCTGCCTCCTGTCATAGAGCAAAATCACAGCATGTGCCCAGAGAAAAAGCAAAAGGATAGAGCAATTCAGAAATTGAGGTAGGATAGACCAAATAGGCAGTTATAAAACACCCCAGTCAATGGTAATGCAGGGCTTAGGTATTAAAATGACAATAACAGTAAAATCTATACATAGCTGTAATAGGCAGGCAGAAGTAAATTCTTCCAATGGATTATTTTTGGTACATCTTTAAGAACATGCCAATGTAAGTGCTTTGTATAAGCATGTTTCTGGATAGTAATAAGTCTTTCAAACACATTCTTCTTTTTTTAAATTTCTTTTAAATTTTATTATTTTTGTGTGAGTGTACCGTCAAATCAGATCTGACTGGTACAGGAGGAGATTGTCCCTCCTTCCCCGGCAGAGCATCTGGTGGATTCGAACCGTGCGCCTCTGGGATTGTAGTTGCAGCTCCTTACCACTAGGCCACCAGAGCTCCCCCAAAACACATTCTTCTTGAAGGCTTTCAGCAGCATAGTAAGTGACTGATAAGACCATGGTCTGAATGAGGTACACCTTAGTCCTCAAACTGATATCATTGCTCCTCAATAATTTGGAAAGGTCCCTACAGACTTCCCTGTGCAGTACATCTGCTGATCCCCTGACCATCCACTTGACTGGCACCAAGTGCATTGATTGTGGATCCAAGTAAGATGAAGTTGTTTAAGTCTCAATCTTTTCTCCATCTGTCATAATATTGCCTATTGGTCCAGTACTGAGAATTTTGTTTTCTTTCTTTTTTTTTTTTTAATTTTGTTTTCTTGACATTGAGATGTAATCCATATTGAAGACTGTGATCTTTGACTTTCTGCAGCAAGTGATTCAAATACTTCTCATATTCAGCAAGCACGGGTGTGTTGCCAGCATAGTGAAGGTTACTGATGAGTCTTCCTCCAATCCTGATCCCAAATTCTTCATCATAGCATCCAGCTTCTCGAGGATACAGAGCACCATGCGTAGCCAGGCTGACTCTCCTAGACTCCTCTGTGGTCAGCACATATGCAGCCCCAGGCTGGGCATCCCACCTCTTCACATTATCTTCAACATCCCTCTCATATAACACACATTTCTTTGATGATATTTGCATGTTTGCTTGTTTGCTGCTTTACTTTTATATATACACATTTCTCAGCATGCTCTTCTGTGGAGGGTTGTCTTTTGTGTAGATGCTTCTGTTATGGTTTGTGTGTGTATATCTTTCTTGTTTATAGTTTCATCTTATCAGTTCAGCACTTCTCTGTCAGCTTGTACTGGGGTGGCTGCAGGTTACTGTGGTGCTAGAAGCTATAGCAATGGTATTTCAAAGGCCAGCAGGGCCACCCATGGTGGACAGGTTTGAGTGAAACTTCCAGAGTAAGACACACTAGGAAACAGGATTGGTCATCCACTTCTGAAATAATAGGCCTTCAAAACTGAACAAAAGGCAGAGGAATATTGTGACAAATAGTACTGGCAGTAAGCCTCTCAAATTGAAAAACACTAAAAAATAAGTAGAAACACCTGTCAACATCTATTAGTAACTACAGCATGGAATGTACAAAATATTCATCTAGGAAAACTGAAAATTGTCACGAATGAAATGGGATGCATATAGATTGACACTATAGGTGTTAGTGAGCTAAGATAGACTTGTACTGACCCCTCTGAAGCAAACAATCAAATGATCTATTATGCCAACTAATATGCTCTATTATGACAATTTATTTACTGTCTATTGAATGACAAATTACGGAAGAATGATGTTGCATTTCTTATCAAAAACAGTATTTCAGGATCTATCCTGAAATTCAATGCAGTGAGTGATAGAATACAACCCATATGCATACAAGAAAGAATAGTCAGTACAACCACAATTCAAATATACACTAGAACCACCAAAGTCAAAGATAACCAAATTAAGGGCTTCTACCAATTTTTGCATTTTGTCTGCTGGTAAAGAAATGTGCTGCAATCCCAAGGCATGCAGCTTGAGTCCACCAGCTTCTCCACAGGAGAAGGGTAGGCGTTGGTGAGTTCCGACTTGATGGTACTCAACAACAACCACCAATTTTTTCATTCTAAAATAGAACACACAATCAAGATTCATTGGTAATAATTGGTTACTAGCATGCAAAATAATGATAGTTATAGAAATGAGGCTGGAGATAGAATGATTAAATTTTATATGGTCTGATTTATTCATTGCAAATACCTTTTAAAAAAAATGAACAGCAACTCCCCACTTCATCTTACCTGCTGAACTACACAGGAATCAGATTGACTAAACCTGTGCAGTCAACAGAGAAGTTCATTCAGTATCAGCAGTCACAAGTTCATGGGCTGACTAGGAACAGATAACCAATTACTCAGGTGAGAGTTCAAATTGATGTTGAAGAAAATAAAAACAAGTCCACAAGAACCAAACTATGACTTTGAGTCTGTCCCATCTGTATTTTAAAGCCATCTGAAGCATCGTTGTTGTTGTGTACTGTAGAGTCGGAACCTACCCATAGCTTACCGTCAGGAGGATTTTCAGAGGCAGTTTCCCGTCCTTCCTCCACAAAGCAGCTGGTGGCCTCGAACCGTGTGCCTTCAGAATTGCAGTGCAGTTTCTTGTCACCAGGCCACCAGAATAAATTTTCTATTTTGAATACTAGTGGCTGAAAATCAGATGAGTTGTGGGACATAACTTGGGAGAGACTGGAGAGCATTATGCTGAATAAACTAACTCAGTCTCATAAGGACAAATATTGCATAAGACCATTATTATAAAAATAGAAGAATGACTGACTAGTAAAACATGTATGAGGATCCAAGAGGAGGAGGTGTGGAAGTAGAAGGGTGAAGATGGGCTGGGTCAAAATGAGAGTTGCACAATTTGGTGCGTGGAGGGAGGAGGTGAAGGAAATGGAAAGGATCCAGTGGGCAAGGTCATCAATTTTATAAAACGTAATGCATGGGAATGATTGTATGAAAAACAATGTGAATGAAGAATGATGTGAAGTACAATGTACATGAGCATTGTAAACAAATTAATATCATTTTTTTAAAAGTTACCTAGTGCTGCCGTAGCTAAGAGGAATTATAACTTTAAAGAAATGTATAGGAATCACATTTTTTGAGGCTGTTGTTAGGTGCCCTTGAGTCAACTTTGAGCTTCATCAGAAAGTGTTTTCTTTTAGCTTTCAGCAAGTAAAGCAGTGTCATTTGCATATGGCAGGTCATCAATTATCTTCCTTCGCTCTTGACAGTCCCTTCTTCAAATAGTTCAGCTTCTTGGATTATTTGCTCAATCTATAGATTGGATAAGTATGGTGAAAGGAGGGGATCCTGACACATTTTTCTGAAGTTATTTGTTTACTTTTTATTGTGAATTGAGTGAAAACAGGGCAATTTGCTTTTTCAATCAACTAGTCATTCATATTTTGTTTTATGACACACATTTTAAACCATGAAGACTCTGTTTATTCTGTTGGGAAGACTGCTTCCATTAGGCATTGATTGTAGATCTAAATAAAATTAAGTCCCTGACAAGTTCAATCTTTTCTCTGTTTATCGTGATGTTTATTGATCCAGTTGCCAGGATCTTTGTTTGCTTTGATGATGTATAATCCAAATGGAAGGCTGTAGTACTTGATCTTCTTTAGGAAGTGCTTCAAGTCCTCTTCACTTTCAGCTAACAAGGTTATGTCACTGCAGATTGTTAAGAAGTCTTCCTCAGTGGCTTTGTTTACAATAGCAAGGAGTTGGAAACAACCTAAATGCTCATCAACAAACGAATGGGTAGAGAAGCTGTGGTATATTCGCACAATGGAATACTATGCTGCATT
>NW_006399825.1:2363278-2474026 GCF_000299155.1 Elephantulus edwardii | reverse complement strand
GATAGCGCAGGAGGGGAAGGCCCTCTATGAGGTGGATTGATTCAGTGACTGGGGTAATTGGGATGGGTGTGTCAGAGACCGTGCGATTGGCATAGGACAAAGCAGAGTTTAGGGCTCTTGCACATAGGATTGCTGTGAGTCACAAGCGACTCGACGGCACATAACAACAACAAAAAACTATTCCATCAACTCTTAGAGCCTAATTTGTGGTCAATACCTTCAATGTAGATTGGACTTATTTTAGTATCATTGGTTTTGCTTATATATGACTATCTTTTGAAATGGTTTCACACCAACCAATTCTTTCTGAAACATTGACTCTGTGTATTCCTTCTATTTTCTTTTGTTTGCATACAATCATTCATATAGAGTGTTTCATTCATGTGCATTGTGTTTTATACAATTACTATTGATCAATGTCTGTTATTACCTCATCTTTTTGAGTTCCCATTGAATCTTTCCTATTCTTTCACATACCCCCTCTGCCATCCTAGTGAGTTTCCCCCCTTCTCCTTTTCTTACCCCTCTTCTATACTTCTCTTTCTCCTTTGAAACATTTGTACATACCTTGCCCAGTAAGCCTATTTTCACAACAGTGGTTTTATGGAGAATTTGTCTTTATGTGAATGACTCATTTCATTTATTATAATGCTCTCTAGACTGAGTTATTTGACTCAGCATAACGCTCTCTAGACTCTCATGCTATATAGTAGTTTTCAAAATAACTTTTCCTGATGCTGTCTAGTTGTGTTTTGTTTTGTTTTGGTTTTTTTGCTGTCTAGTATCCTATTGTGTGAATATACTACATTTTTTTTCATATGTCTATTGATCGGCATTTGGATTGTTCCCATTTTTCTTGCTATTATGAATAACACTGCTTTAAGCACAGGTATGCATTATGTCCATTCATGTCTCATTTCTGATTTCCTTGGGATATATTCCTAGCAGTGGAATAGCTAGGTCATATGGGACTTCTTTGTTCAGCTTTTTGAGAAAATGCCACATGTACTTCCATAGCAGTTGCACTACTTTGTAATCCAGCCAGCAATGCATAATAGTTCCAATCTCTCTGCATCCTCTTCAACATTTATTGTTTGCTGTGTTGTTAAATTTTGCTACTGCTGCTGGGGTTAGGTGGTCATCTCAATGCTGTTTTGACTGACACCTCTCTTAGACAACCCAATATCCTCCTTTGTGAAGAATCTTTTCATGTCTTTTGCTTATTTTGTAATTGAGTTTTCAATCTTTTTCTTGTAGAGTTCCTGCTGTACTCTGTAAACTTTAGTTATGAGACCTTTGTCTGAAATGTCATTGCCAAATGTTTTTCCAGTGTATGTTCTTTCTTTATCCACTGTTGGGGGTCATTTTTGATGCACACAGTGATTTGATTTTAAGAAGGTCCCATGGGTCTATTTTAACTTCTCCTGGATACACATTTTTTGTTATGTTTGCAAGTCTATTTGTGCCATAGGCTAAGACTTCTAAATTTGTTCACATTTTGTCCCCTCTGATCTTTATAGTTTGGGGTTTTACCTTTAGGTCTGGTCCACTTTGAGTTATTTTTATTTTGGTTTTGATTTTTTTAAATGATGTGATATGTAGATCTTTTTTCTATTTTCTTCAAGCAGATTCCCAATTTTCCTGAATTATTGACTATTTTTCACAAAGAATTTTTCAGTATCATAACTATTTGCTCTCCAGTGCTTTCAGCTTTAGACATATCAAGTATGTTCTTAGTTTTATAACTTCAGGTCTTTGTACATTTCATTATAAATTTTCATATTGTTTTATTTAGCTGTCCTTTAAAATGTATTCAGATCTTCTAAACTATAATTTTGCCAATTCATTTAGTCTCACTAAATGTTAGTGGAAATTTTGGAATCTAATCTACATTCATTTTTACCCGTTTTAATATTTTAATGGCCTTTTGCTTTCATCGCATTTGATGTCTCAATATCATGTCACAACTCACCTGATCCTTAGTTATTTGTGTTCAATGCATCATGACCTCTAAATTCAAGTGGGATATACTCAATGTTCACATTATATTCTTGCAGGGAGCTCAGGTGGCCTAGTGGCAAGACATTGCACTGCAATCCCAGAGGTACGTGGTTCAAATCCACCAGATTCTCTGTTGGAGAAGGAGGGGGCAATCTCCTCCTGTACCACTCAGATCTGATTTGACGGTACACGTAAAAATAATACAATAATAAAAAAATTATATTCTTGCTCTCCAGAACTTGCCTTAAATTTCTTCAGACTCAATTTGAACTTGTATATGGGAAATTGATGGTTTGTTTGGTAATCGATCTCTGGTTCTGAGGACATGGAGCTTCCTCACTGTCTCTTTCCATGTGATCAATTCGATTCTTGTGTATTCCACCTTGCGAAGTGCATGTATATAGTACTGGTTATGTTTTGTTTTAAAAGGTACCTGTAATAACTTGGTGATATAAAACACTATCAAACAATGTCTCTCCTCATTTCAACTGACAAGTGCATATTTTATGACTATCAATCCTTCCTCTATTTCCAACTTTTGCATTCACTCACAAGTTACTATTAATGTATCCTGACTGCATATTTGATCAATTTCATGCTGCAGATAGTGGTAGAGATCCTGAGTTTCTTCATCTTTGACATTAGTGATTGACACATAACTTTTGAGTAATGGTTGCATTAGCAAGTCTTCCTCACTATGGATATTATCCTAACAGTAGCAACATTGTACTTCAGGATTGATCTTGAAATATTCTTGACCATGAATGTGATGCCATACCTCTTTAGCTATCTTTCTAAATAAACTATGTGATTATCTGATTCAAAATGGCCAGCACCAGTCCACCTCAGCTCAAATGCCTAAGAGATCTTTTTTTGCATACTTTTCCTTTTTATAACTTCCAGATTCTCTAGTTTCACATTCATACACTGTTACTGTATGATTGCCAGTTTCTCTATATTTTGAGTTGTACCACATTAGCAAATGATGTGCTTCTAATATTGTCTGTCTCATTAACACCATAAAGGGTAGGGATTTAGAACACAGGATAGTCATATAATATTTTAATATAATAATCTCATCAAATTAATTAAAAAAATTTTAGGGGATATCACTCAGTCTTTGACCTCAGAGAAATGAAAGCAGAGCCTAAGACAAATGAAGCCAGCACTGGATCCTGTGTAAAGTACTTCAGTTATAACAAACACTCTGGAGGTTACTGTTCTTACACATTCCCATGAGTCTAAATAATATGTAGAAACATGCATAAGCTCTTTTAAAAATCCTATAAAAAGTGGATTATCATTATTGTTATTATTGTCAGTCTTGCTGTTAAGATAGGGCCCTAAACCAGATAGAAGGAATTATGTTCCAAGTGCACAGAGCTTCAATTATGTGTGTTTGCTGATCATGTTACAAGAGTCCAACCAGTAGATAAGCAACATTTTATTGAAGAGTTCTACAAACTTTTATTTGGACATAAACCTTCCCCTTGCTCAAGTTAGCTCTAGTTGCATTACCTTCTTTGGTAGTTTTAATTTTTAAATTATGCAAATAAAAAAATATAAAAAGTAGAACCCCTTATGCCTGTCATCTTCACAAGGATCTGCATTCTACTGTTGTAAACACATTATTTTGAAACAATATATTGTTTGGAAATATGAATTAAGTAACTATGCAGTCATTGTCTTTTTATTCTAGCTTCGTTCTTGAATGTCTTTGTCTTAATTTCCTATTGCTGTTGTACACTCAGTAGCTTAAATAGAGTACACTGATTATCTTCTATTTCTGTAGAACTGACAGACATCTCATTGGCCTAAAACCAAGGATACAGTAAGGCTGTATTTATTACCTTCTGGAGGTTCTAGGGAAGAAGGTGTCTTTTCTGATTCTAGAAGCTTCCTCTCTTATAGTGCTCTTATGTCTTCACAGTCAGCAATTGCTATTTAAGTCCTTCTCAGATATCACCACACTTATTTCTGCTGCCTCCTCCTTGCATTTTTAAAGAACCCTTGTAATTATATTGGGCTCAGAAATTCAGACTAATTCCTTAACATCAGCTCTTGTTTGAAATCTTATTATTTTCTTGTTAGCATGCTAGGACTCTCTAGAGCACCCTGGTAGCCTAGTGGGAAGAAGCTACACTGCAATCCCTAAGGCACACAGTTCGAATTCACCAGCTCTTCCATGAGAGAAGGATGAGCAGTTCCTCCTGTGCAACTGACTCCTTCTGAAAACCCACTGGAGGGCGAGCTATAAGTTGATTCAGATTCAACTACACACCACAGAGCTCTCTAAGAATTTTTTAAAAGATAAAGACATTCCCTTTTAGTTCAAGTACTCTATATTCTGCCTTGAAGAAATAGTTACAGCCATGTTCCAGGAAAAACACCATCTCCTAATTCTAGAATTGTTATTTTGTGCCATCAAGTCACTTGTGACTCATAGAGACCCTATGTACAACAGCTCTGAACCCTGCTCTACCCTGAGCCAGCCTTTTAGTCTCTGACACACCCACCCCCATTACCCTAACCACAGAATCAATTCATCTCATCGAGGGTCTTCCTTTCCTGCACTGTCCCTCCACCCTCACATGCATGATGTCCCTCTCCAAGGACTGGTCTCTCCTTACAACATGTCCAAAGTATGTCAGACAGAGCTTCAGAATCCTTGCCTCCAAGGAACAGCCTTGTTTCACCCTCTCTTGCATGAATTTGTTTGTTCTCTAAGCAGTCCATGGTATATTCAATATTCTTAACCAACATCACAGCTCAAAGGCATCAATTCTTCTTCTATCATCCCTAGTCATATTCCAACTTCTGATGTATAGCAAGTAATTGCAAAGACCATGGCCTGTATTAGGTGCACCTTAGTCTCCAGACTGACATCGTTGCTCTTCAGTATTTTGGAGATGTCCCTGACAGCAGTCTTTTTCAGTGTAATTTGTCTTTTGATTTCCTGATTGCTGGTGCCAAGAGTGTTGAGAGCCAAGCAAGCTAAAGAAGTTAACAGTCTCAGTCTCTTCACCATCCATCATGATGCTCCCAATCAGCCCAGTGGTGAGAATCTTTGTTTTCTTGATGTTGAGCTTTAATCTGTTGTGAAGGCTACAGTCCTTGACCTTCTGCAGCATTCATTTCAGTTCCTCCTAGTTTAAGCAAGCAGGGCTGTGTCATCTGCATAACGCAGGTTGTTGATGAGTCTTCCTCCAATCCTGATGCCACCTTCCTCCTCATAGAGCCTATCCACCTAGATGATCTGTTCTGCATACAGATTGTAAAGGTATGGAGATAGGATACATACCTGGCACATATCCTCCATTCTAGTGTTGTTGTTGTGTACCTTCAAGTCAGAACCAACCCACAGCTGACCCTCCAGTGGGTTTTCAGAGGCAGTTAATCTCATGGGAGGAGATCACCCATCCTCCCAAGAGCAGCTGGTGATCTCAAACCACTTGCCTTCAGGATTGCAGTGCAGATTCTTGCCCTAAAGCTCCCTGTTCCAGGGTTAGGAGATGGTAATTTTCCCAGAACATATTAGCATGTTGTTATAGTTGTATGTCATTAAGTTGAGTATGGCACATAGCACCCCTATGAAAAACAGATCTGAATCTTGTTGAATCCTGCAACATCTTGAAGTTCACCAACAGGCTCAAGACCATTATTACAATCACTGCGTCAGTCTATGACCCTGAGAATCTTCCTCTCATTCTCTTCACCTTTCCCAGACTGTCTTTTCCAAAGACTGGCGCCTCCAGACAACATGTCCAAAATATTGCAACCAATTTTGACCGTTGTTTCCTCTAAAGAACACCCTGGTTGCCTCTTTCCAAGAAAGACTTGTTCATTCTTTTAATAAGCCATGAGATATTCAGTATTAATGTGTCAGTTCTTTTATTATCCTTGTTCAACTTTAGATGCATAGAAAGTAACTGAAAGTACCATGCCTTAAATCAAGTGCACGTTAGTCTTTAAACTGACATGCTTGATCTTTAGCACGTCAGAGAGTCCTTGACAGAAGATTTTCCTAATGCAGCACGTCTTTTGATTTCTTGATTTCTGCTCCATGGGTGTTGATTGTGCATTCAAGTAATATTAAACTTTGGACAACTTCAATCTTTTCTTCATCTATCATGATGTTGGCTATAGGTCCAGTGGTGAGGAATTTTTTTTTTTATATCAGCAATTTTTTTTTACAGGTTGGGAAAGGAAGGAAAGAGAAAGAGTCAAGGCCCCTCCTCTTTGACCAAGGAAAACATCACCACATTGTCCACTTGAAATTCAGTCTTTATGTTATTGACAAACTTGCAAACTCTACCCCTGCAAAAGTAGAGACATACTAGAGCAAAGTGGAAACATTCTCAAACTGTGCTATATAGGAAATAGTATAAAGATACTTACATAAAAATTGTAGGAAGAGCTTAACACCGCAGTATGAAATAAAATATGCCTCACAATAGACACTTTCAGGACTGTCAACAACAGGAATACACCATAGGCAGCCCTGGAAAGGAACAGCAAGGTAGCCACTTAGGAGACAAGGGACAGTCAGGGACCACAGCAGGAGACCAAAGTAGAAAAGTCTGAGCTGCAGGGGGGTTGGTGTTTGCAAATCTCCAGTTCATAGTTCAGCCAGAGATAGCTGCATATCCAGGGTCTATATAGGCCAGCGGCTATTTTCACCAAACTCTTTCAATTTCACATATAAGACTAAAGTGCAATTCAAGACTTGTGTGCTGGGAAAGGTTAAGAAAATATAAAAAGAATGGATTCCACAAAGGAGAACAAAAACTCCCCAGAATTTGAAGGATGAAGATTGATACAAACATTGCTGCTTAAGTTTGACTAATGACGACTTCATGGGAGAAATCGCTCGCCTTCTCCCCTTGGTTTGGGCAGCCTTCCCAGGTTGGGCAGAGCCAAGACCACAGAACTCATGTGGTTCACCATAGTGAGGTCATGAGAGATACATAGAAAAGGGCCTCTCAGTGTTCATCTTTACCTGGTAGCGTAAAAGTGTGCTTCTTCTACCATGTCACATATAGCCAGGTGTATATTATTTTGAAAAATAGAAAAAGAACACTCCCAAAATATTTCCATGAAGCAAGTATAACTCTAATACCAAAACCAGGCAAAGACATTACCAAAAAAAGAAGAGGATAGACTAATTATCTCTCGTGAACATAGATGCAAAAATACTTAACAAGGTTCAAGAGAATTCAACAGTATATATAAAAAACCGAAATCAACTCCTTGCTATTGTGAACAAAGCTGCAACAAACATGGGTGTGCATATATCTGCCTGGGTGGCATTTCTGGTTTCTCCAGGGTATATTCCCAGTAATGGAATTGCTGGGTCAAATGGTATTTCTATTTACAACTTTTTGAGAGAGCGACATACAGCCTTCCATAGCAGTTGCACCATTTTGCATTCCTACCAACAGTGAATAAGGATTCCAGTTTCTCCTCAACCTTGCCAGCATTTGTTGTTTGCTACTTTGTCAAATTTTGCTATTCTGACTGGGATGAGATGATATCTCATAGTGTTTTGATTTGCATCTCTCTTAGAGATAGGGATTTTGAACATTTTTTCATGTATTTGTTGGCCATTTGAATGTCTTCTTTGGTGAAGTGTCTGTTCATATCCTGTGCCCATTTTTCAATTGGGTTATTTACCTTTATCTTGTTGTGGTGCCCATCAACAAATGAATGGATAGAGAAGCTCTGGTATATTCACAATTGAATACTATGCTACACTGAAAACCAGGGAACTCATGCAATATTCAAAATGGGTGACCCTGGAGGACATTATGCTGAGTGAAGTATCTCAGTCACAAAAGGACAAATACTGCATGGTGTCACTGTTGTAAAACAGGACTGACCTCGGTTTTGGGGGGGAAGACTGAGAAAGATGGGTTCAATAATGTATACTGCATTGAAACAGATGAGGGAGAAAACTGTTTAAAAGGGATATGTGATTAGGTATTTTTGTCATGACAGAAGTCCAGAGCAAAGGCTGCATAGTGGAGTGGACCCAGGGGAAAGGATAAAATAATAAAAGAATTTTTCTTTTACTTTTCCAGGAGGGTCGTGTACTGGGAGGGGGAGAGTTGGGAGAGGCAAAAAGTGCAACAATGAATGAATGGAAATCCAAAGTTTCTGTAAATTTTCATTGAAATTAATAATTTTTTTAAAAACCCAATCAATGTAAATCACTACATTAACAAAGCAAATAACAAGAACCACAAGTTCTTAACAATTGATGCAACACCCCTTCTTGAATAAAACACTCAACACAATAGGAATAGAAGGAACTTTTCTCACCATAGTGAAAAGCATATATACAAAACCAAGAGCCAACATCATTCTCAATGCAGAAAGACTAAAGGCCTTCCCTTTGCAAGCAGGAATCAGCCTGTTCACAAGGCCATCTGTTATCACCACTCCTATCTAACATTGTACTAGAATTACTGTCTAGGGCAGTAAGACAAGAGAAGGAAACAAGAAGCATTCAAATTGGCAAAGAGACGATAAAACTGGTGCTAATAGCAAATAATATGATAGGGTACACAGAGAACCCCAAAGTCTCAACCAAAAACTCTTAGACCTAATAAATTTAGTAGGCAGCATACAAGATCAAAAAGTCGCTCAGATTTCTCTACAGCAAAAAAGAAAACACAGAAAAGGAGACTAAGAAAGCTGTACCATTTACAATAGTCAACCGCAAAATGAGATACCTGAGAATAAACCTAACTAGAGACTGTAAAGACCTTTCTAAGGACAACGACAAAACACTACTACAAGAAACAGTAAAAGACCTAGCCAAATGGAAAAATATCTCCTGTTCATTGATAGGAAGACAAAACATTGTGAAAATTACAATCCAACAAAGTACAATTTACATGATCAATGCAATCCCAATGTTGGTATCAAACTCACTTTTAAAAGAAATAGAAAAGTCAATTTGCAAGGTTTTTTTTTTACAAGAATGAGGCCCCTGAATAAGCAACACTCTTCTGAAAAGTAAAAATGATGTGGGAGGCATATCACTCCCTGATCTCAAAACCTACTGTACAGTTATGGTAACCAAAACAGGATGGTATTGGTACAATGACAGGCACATAGATCAATGGAATAAAATTGTAATTGCAGAAATGAACCCATCTACCTTGCCTGTAACGAGCAGGTTGGCTGCACCTTCTCCAAGATATAATCATTTGTTCTTTTGATGATCTTTAATACCATACCACAGATACTCACCATAACTAAAAGGCAGCAATTCTTCCTGTCATCTTTATTCATTGTCCAGCTCTCAGATGCATAGGAAATGATTGAAAATATAATGCATCAGGTGCACTTTAGTCTTCAAGCTGACATTATTTTTCCTCAATACTTTTGGGAGTTTCTTTACAACACATTTTCCCACTGCAATACATCTTTTGATTTTGTGCCTGCTGGTGCCAAGGGTGTTGATTGTGGCTCCAGGTAAAATGACATAGTTGACAATATCAATCTTTTCTCCATTTATAATGTTGTTACCTATCGGCTCAGTGGTAAAGATTTCTGTCTTCTTGACGTTGAGAAGCAATCCATATTAAAGGCTGTATTTTTTTGACCTTCTGTAGCAATTGTTTCAAGTCCATCTCACTTTGAATATGCAAGGTTGTGTCATCTGTATATCGCAAGTTGTTGAGGAGTCTTCCTCCAATCTTGATGCTACAGTTTTTTTCTTAGAGTCTAGCTTCTCAGATTATTTGCTCAGCATACCATATAAATTTATAGATAACTGAGGAAAATGGAAATTCTAGAGCATTCAATTGTGCTTCTACAAAATGTGAACATAAAGAAGCGGTGATTCGAATAGGACAAGCGGTTATTGCATGGTTTAAAATCAGGAAAGGTGTGTGTCAGAGTTTTGCACTTTTTCTGTACTTAAGTCTCTGGTGGTACAGTCTATAGGGAGTTGTACTGATAGCCAAAGGCTGTCATCTCTGGAGGTTTGAATCTGCCAACTGTTTCAAGGGATAAAGACCAGCAATCTTGATCCCTGAGCTATTTGCAACTTCAGAACCCCACTTACCAACAGCAATGAGTAAATGATTCAATCTGTTGTTTGATTTCTCCCACTTTCCCATAGAAAAGTCAAACCCACTGCCATTGAATTAATTCTAACTCACCTCTCTCTTTAATTACCAGCCAGACCAAGATCTATATCTGTGGTCCTTTATAGCCCTGTCTCCTGCTTAGTCAAGAAGGTGGCCCGGTCTGAGTATAATGTTGTCTGAGGACTCTCTGCAGCTGAGGTTGACCCTGCAGAAGCTAATAGCTGAACACTGGCATGTCTACTGTAGAATCAAGATGACCCTTGTAGAGTCAGGCCAATTCAAAGTACTCATGCTATACTAGTTTTGTTTAAAAGAGGGGGTTGTGTGCCAAACTAAAAGGTTTGAATTTACAACCCGCTCCATGGAAGAAAAGTAGGTCTTTTCAGGCCATGAAGATTCACAGTCTCAGAAACCAGACGACCTTCCAATCATCATGAGTTGGCTTCAACACTATGACAGTCATCGTGGTTAAACTCGCTTAAGGAACTCTGGTGTTATAGCTGTTAAACATTCAGTTCCTAACTGAAAGAGCATCAGTACAAACACACCTGTTGCCCATGGGATAAAGATGTGGTATTCTACTTCCTGAAAGACTGCAGCCTTGGGGAAACCTGTCGAGCAGTTTGGCTATGTCCTAGAGGGTTGCCACGAATCAAAATTGGCTGGATAGCAACTGTTTACACTATTTTATCATTTTAAAAATGCAAATGCAAAAATCAAATCAGCATGCAAAATACAAATGTAATCAATCATGTAATTTTGCTAGTCAAGGTATAGAGCTAAGAAGTGAGTCCCTGGAACTACAAGCAAAACAACTCTACTAATTAATCACTTGTATCCTCCCATGTGTGGCCTAAGGTTTGCAAATCTTGTCACGCTGTGAGAAATAAGGTTGAGTGAAGGATTTCGGAGTGAACTAAAAATGAAAACAAAAAAGAACAAATAAGAAAATAAAGCCCCATGTCTGATTTATTAGGAAGAAATTGTATCTTGACCCAGAAAGACAAAGTAAAGAACTGTACATTAATTATAGGTAAGCTTGGCCAATTGTAGGAAGCCAGATAGGTGTTAGGCTGGAAGAAATTGGATGGGGATAATGAGGCAGCCAGCTGGAGCTGCGCATCCTGTCCATGGTGCCCAGTGCTGGAAATGGGAACCAGCAGGGGCAGCAGGAGAAGTGTGGGCAACCAATACTGTGATTGACAACCGGAGACTGTCAGAATAGTCGCTGCAGTAGTCAAGTTTTGCCAAACCACAACAAAATGGTAAATGCTGCCCGATCAAAAATAGAAACAAATGTCTATGAGTTGGTATTTTTCCAAATAATGTACGGTCAGGAGCAAGCTTTTATTAAGCAATTGATAATGCTTTGCCGTTGATTCCTAATGTTTGCCACGTGTGAAAAAACAATGAGTTGTAATTCAGAGAACATTGGCTATGCTGGTCAATGAAATACTTTGTTTTTAATAATGAAAACACCCAGAAGTTTCATGAAAATTTAAGCAGAAGAAAAGTGTAGTGCTGGCAATGGAGTACACGTTAAAGTAGGCAAAATTTGGTTCTTGGTATCTTCCCCTCTCCGCTCCTCCTTTTGTCTCCTTCACAGCTTTGCACAGGGCTCTAGTGCCCTGGCAGTGCCTGGCCCTTCTCTCTTTAGCCAATCCTGCTCTGATCAGCCCCCAGCCAACCACACACCAGAGCTCTACCCACACACCAGCTGGGTGCTTTCTGCTGTTCAGGGTCTTAACAGAGAGCGCACAGCGGAGAGCCCGAGATTCCCTTTATGGAGCTCTGTTGTTGTTAGGTGTTCGGAGTTGACTACGACTTAAAGCGCCCCTACGAACAGATCTGAACCTGGCCCTACCCTGCCGCTGTTACACAGTACCGCCCTCACGAGCTCCCATGTGCTTGAACCCACCGGGACACTTACTGTGTCAATTTATCTTGCTGAATAGCTCCCTCTCTTTTTTCTGATAATCTGCCCTTCCCAACGTGATGTGTTCCCCCCCCCCCACACACACACACACTGACTGGCTCCTAAAGCAACGTGCCCAAAGTATGTGAGAGGAAGTTCGCCATCCGTGCCACTTCGAAGCACCCCAGAAGCGCCACCTCCACCAAAACCCTAATGTACACTGCCCATTCCAAAAGCTTTCGGATTTTTATAAAAGCATCTGAGATACCTTTTATAGCATGTTAGTGTGGACACATTTTTGAGGTTACTTAGAATCTTTTGGGGATGGTCTAGTCACACCATGTAGGCAGTGACCTCTGACTAAGAGTCATGCTAGCCTCGTGGCTAATGTTGCTAAAATCCAGTTAAGCCTCAAGAAATCACTCATCTTGAGAACATTCTTCTTCTATGACTTTTCTGCCTTCCTTTAAGGCCCAGTCTTTCTAAATATACTTGAAAATCAACTTTGAAAGAGTCAAAAGAACAAGATCTAAACCTACACTTTCCTACTTCCCAGATGGAGCCATCAGCAAATCATTCTTTGCATCTGTAGTTCATCTGCAAAAATGTGTTAAAAGGCCTGCTTCATATGCAGCTGTGAGAAGAATTCTGTGTATGCTTATCATGTCGTAGGTACTCGAATATTCCTTTCTCTCCAGGCAAGATGGTTACGAGCAAACATCTAAAACTGCCACACGTTTCATCTCTCTGCGGTGCCATGCTAACAGGTGCAATTCACCTCTGTCATCTCCTTCCAGAAACAGAAAGAGGCTGACAAGCGTCAGAGCACATCTGTGCTCTGTACGGTTCTCAGTGGCTGATTTTCTGGAAGGAAATCATTGAGCCTCTGAGTGGGCTTGAGGCCCCCCCTTTCAGTTAACAACCTCTTAAGCATTTTCATGACCCATAATTATGGAAAGGAGACACATTCCCATACCAGTTCATATGGGGGAAAGCTTCAGATTTGGCGCCAGGAGACTTGGCTACAAAGCTGGACACAGTCCCCGACATGACACGCTGACTGAGCTCTCAGTGCCTTCTAGAGCTGGGCTTTTCAAACATAAAATCGGGATAACACCAAAGGATCGCTACTGCAGAGTTTCACTATAAAGAATAAGATAAATGAAATGGCTCTGTGATAGAAGTTAAGGAGTTCTGATGACGAGGTGCATTACGTGTTGCTCTGCTAACCAAAAGGTCAGTCAGTCCACGGTTCAAATCATCCAGGTGCTCTGCAGGAAAAATGGGTGTCTCCTCCTGTGAAGACTTTCAGCCTCGGAAACCTCTCTGACGGAGAGTCGGTCGCAGTGAGCCAAAACATACTTGACGTGGCAGTGTGTTTGAGTTTGGGTTGATATAAATTATACAGTATAGCACCACAGCTCTGGACGTCCTTTGAGTAGAATACAGAAATGTTACCTGACTTCTAAACGGACAGCTGGAAAACACTGGTCAAAGAATGAATTACCAGTTGCCAGGAGCTACAAAAATCTAAGACAATGCCTATCTGCTCTCTAATGTTAAATAAGCTTGTCCTCACTGTGAAACAACTTAATCAACTCTTACTTGAAAAAAAAAAGTGGAGGGAGGAGCTCTGGTGTCCTGGTCCCCAGGAAGCTGTGCTACTAACCCCAAAGTCCCACTTCTCTGGTGATTAGAATCCCACCAACTGCTCTGAGGGAGAAAAATGGCAAGCTTCTGTGCAACTCTAGCCTTGAAAATCTGCTGAAAGGTTGCCTGTGAGTCATTTCTGACTTCATGGCCATGAGAGGAGGCGGACTTGCAAAAAAAAAATAAAAATAAAAATAAATTCTTCACCACAATCACCTTCCCTTGCTGCACATGCAGCTTTTAAATCATTGACAAGCCTTCCAGCCTTTTCACTAAAATAAGGCTAATAGAGAACCATCTGCACTCACTGTGTACTCCCTACAAATCTGACTTAAAGGCATGCTTGGGATCAGATCTGAGCAGGAGCCCAGAGGCTGCCTAAACTCAAATTTTATTTATCCTACTTTGCTCCTGATACAAAATTTAACCTGCCCTCTGATACCACCACCAACTACATAGCACTTTTTAAAAAATTATTAATTTCAATGAACATCTACAGAGATTTTGGAATTCCATTCATTCATTGCTGCACTTTTCTCACCACCCCCAGAGTTTGCTCCTCTCCTTGAAAAGCAAAATAAAAACTACTTCATTGGTACACAATCCTCCACCCCCAGTACACCCCTACCCCCACCCCAAGAATACTCCACTCTGCAACCCTCATTACAGACTCTTATGATAATCATAATGCCCTAAAATATATTACTTTTAAACTATTCTCTCCCTCATCAGCTTCAATGCAGTAAACATAATTTATCCAGTTTTTCTCAGTCTTACAGAGCTTTTAAAGTTACAGAAGATAGTGTTTTCTTTTACCTTAAAAATATTTTGAATATGAATATATGAAATATTGAATTAACTACTGAGGTTAGGAAATTCATACACATACCTGGCACCTTCTAACCTATAAGTTATGGCTTGACCAGGACACTTTTGTATAAAGAAATCTAAATGTATACTTTATGCTATGTAACTCAAACCAATTTGAGAAGGAATTCTACACTATATTAATATAACTCCTGCTGTAGGTCCCATTATTAAAGAAGTACTTTCTGTTCCAATAACTATCACATGATGCTTCTAAAGTAAAAACAAATCTTAGAAATGGATTAAAGTGGAAGAGGATACAGCAAGAGTCTGTGAGCATGTGTGAAAATCCCTGAGGACCTCCACAAACAATTTAGTTCACTTATAATCAAAACAAAACTAGAAGTCTTGTTTTCCCATTGAGGAGTAAAAGGTACCTCATAAGAACATTAATTTATACCTAAAAGGGTAAGTAAGGTTTTTCTTAAGTAATTTCTTCCTAAAAACTTTTCGAAGCAAATGCTTGGCTTACCTTGAATAAGGAAAACAATCTGAATAGTGAGAATCACAGTACACGTGCCTGTCCCCTTGTTCAGCTGCAGAACAGAGTAAGACCACTAGGTCCATACACAACTGGCTCCCATCCAATCTCTAAAGACCACCAGTTATCTGCTGGGACTTCTACTGAACCTGGCCAGTGGACACCAATTGACAACTGGTGGAATTATACCTTGCTGGGTTCATAAGACTTCATGTACTTGCAGCCTTATCTCAAACTCTTTGTTTGTAATCATCTAAGGCAGTTCCAACTTCAGTGTCTGTCTGTCTGGAACAGATCTCCTGGTACAAATTGGTCAATAGGACACTGGAAACCCCAACCAAACACCTGTGAATTCTTCTTACATTCCAGGGACTAAAGGAAATAATTTCCTCCTTAAGGTCCAGATCCATCGTTTAAGGAAGACAACTTCTAAAACTGTAGCACATGAAGTCCCCAGGATACCTTGATGCTGGCTTTCTTCCCTTTTGCCTGGCCAAAGACTTACTGGCTCACATATATTATGGCTGGCCCACATGTTACTCCCATAAGCCTTTTCCGTTTCAATGGCAAGATACAAGCCAACCTCACAGATGATCTTACCTTCCAGATATGAGACCATTGCTGTTTCTTGTTCCCAAAATCTTGTATGATACCTGCCAAAACCTAAATAGATCTTACCTTCCAGATATGAGACCATTGCTGTTTCTTGTTCCCAAAATCTTGTATGATACCTGCCAAAACCTAAGTAGCCAATAAATGCATGTTGAATAGATTTGGCTTTTTATATTACTGAACATGGGTGAATAACAACTCCAAGATTAAAAGGTCTCTTCAGGCTTCATTTCTCACTGGGAGTTATTGCTAGAAACTTTGCAGAGCACTTAATCTGTATTATTTCAAAGCTCTCTGAAAGGATACCTCTCATTTCCTCGTATCATCCACCCCTTTAAATTCTATAGAAATTTCATTTCAAGTAAGTCAGTGCACCTTAGTGTTCAAATTGACGTCATTGAACAAACAGAATATAGATCCATATATCAAATAATGAGGTCTGATGCAATAAGAAACAGGTCTCTCTGGAGTGAAATGCTAATGATAGCACTGATTACTCATGCTTGGTATCACCTGAAGAGCCACTCAGAAACCTAAGTTGTGCCCCAAACCTGCTTGGAGGCATGAGGACTGGGGTGCTAGTGGGCACACAAACAGAGGTGTGAGTTGAGGTGGTGCCGATATTCTTTAAAAGGTTTTCCTACGTGCAGTCTTTCCTATTTGTTTCCATTTCACAAGACACATCTTCTTTAATAGAAAAGCAGCCATTCCTCAAACAGTGACCCTTGTTAATGTTCCTAATAGCACAGACACTTAGTGGAAAAGACATCACTGATGATGGTCTTCAACTTCATTATAGATTTTACAGTCAAGAGGACTGAAAATAAACCTACTTTAGCATTTAAGTATGTACAGTAGCAGTTTAAAAAGGCACAGTGCTCACTCTGCTATGTTATTTTGTGGTTGTGTGTGTTCCAATTGTTGTGTACCATAGAGTCAAAACCAACCCATAGCTGACCCTCTGGTCAGCAGTTGAACACATGGGAGGAGATGGTCCATCCTGCTCCCATGGAGCAGCTGGTAGCCTTGAACCACGTGCCTTTGAGATTGTAGTGCACAGTTTCTTTCCACTAGGCCACCAGAGCTAGCTCTTTAGAAAGCCCCAATTGTTTATTTTCTGTCTCTCCCCATGATTTTGTTCTTCCTGTGTACAGCCATACAAAACACAGCATTGCAAGTACAAATGACACAGCCATACAGATCACACGGTATTGTGAATGCCCTTTAATATGCCCATTATTCTGTGTCCTTGTAAAGTATTGATTCCCTCCTCATTCCAAGTGTGTGTATGACAAGTCATTTCTGTAGACACAGTGCATTATAAAGCATCAAAAAAGAAATATTGGTGAAAGAGCTTTGAATCTCAAATATAGAGCAAGTTTTCTTGAAGAGAAAAGCTGCCAGTGTCCTTGGTGATGTCTGCCTGTTGCCATGGGAATGAATCCAAAGAGTCTGTGACATTTCCTAGGACCACATGAGCTGAGAGGAAAGGATGACTTTTGGACATCAACCCTGTGTTCATAAATCTACCTGGTAAAACTCAGGATTGAAAAAAAAACAAAGCAAATATAGTCACTCAGTGCATAAAGTCCACTCAGGCAACATTTAAAAGAACATATGTCTATGGCTCCATGTGATCATGAGTTTAGAAAACCTGGACAGAGAATGGAACCTGGTGAACATTACAGCTTTCTACACTCAACACATTTATCTCATGTCTCCTACATACAAAATAGGCTGCTCCTTGGAGGCAAGGATTCTGAAGCTCTGTCTGACATACTTTGAACTTGTTGCAAGGGAGGATCAGTCCTTGGAGAGGGACATCATACTTGGGAGGGAGGAGGGACAGCACAGAAAGGAAGACCCTCAATTAGATGGATTGATTCCGTCTCTGGGGAAATGGGAATAGGGGTGTCAGAGACTGTAAGATTGGCAGGGGATAGAGCAGGGTTTAGGGCTGGTACACATAGGGTTGCTATGAGTCGCAGGTGACTCAATGGCACATTAACAACAACATATATGAGAACACACATAGGTGTAATACATGTGCCTTGATAATCATAATAAAGACCTATGTTGCCGACTTATGTATTATATATGCTGTTGTTGATCGCCTTCGAGTCGAGCATGACTCATAGTGACCCTATGAACAAAAGGCCTGAAGCCCCCCTACGAAGATCGACATTTATCAAACTTCATAGAGTTTCTGGAGGCAAGTTGTTTAGGAAGTAGATGCCATTTCTGCTTCCAAACCTGTTGAGGTTGAATGCTATTGGTTGAGTCGCCTGTGATGTTTATCGACTCTATGTACAGCAGCTCTTAACCCTTCCCTGTCCTGAGCCAGTCTCACTAATTTTGACACATCAACCCCCATTGCCCCAGTTACTGTTATCAATCCATCTCATCCAGGATCTCCCTCTCCCGTGCTGTCCATCCACTCTTCCGAGCATGATGTCCTTCTCCAAGGACCAATCTATCTCTTCTGGCCACGTGCCCAAAGTAAACAAGGCGAAGCTTCAAAATCCTTGCTTCCAAGGAGAGACTTGGTTTCACCCTCTCCAAGACTGACCTATTTGTTTTCTTGACAGTCCATGGTATGTTCAAGACTTCTTAAGTATAACAAGTAATTGAGAAGACCACAGCCTGGATTAGCTGCACCTTTGTATCTAGACTGACATCATTACTCTTCAGCACTCTGGAGAGGCCCATGACAGATTTCCCCAATGCACTTCATCTTTTGACTTCCTGACTGCTGATGTTAAGAGTGTTGATTGTGGATCTGAGCAAGCTGTAATTGCTAACAACCTCAATCTCTTCCCCATCTATTATGGTGCTGCCAATTGGCCCAGAGATGAGAATCTTTGTCTTCTTGATATTGAGCTTCAATCCATATTGAAGACTACAGTCCTTGACATAATGAAGCAAGTGCTTCAGGTCTTCTCCAGTTTCAGAAAAGTTGTGTCAGCTGTATATCATAGGTTGTTAATGAGTCTTCCTCAAATCTTGATGCCACACTCTACATAAAGCCCTGTTTCCTGAATAATCTGTTCTGCATACAGGATGCATCCCTGACACACTCCAATCCTGATTCTGAACCATGCAGTGTTTCCTTGCTCTGTTTTGAGAACTGCTTCTTTGTCCAAGTATAGTTTTCATATAAGCACAATCAAGTGCTCTGAGATTCCCATTTTTCTCAAGGTTAGCCACAATTTATTGTGATCTACACACATGCCTTTGCATAGTCAATAAAACACAGATGTTCTTCTGATATTCTCTGTTTTCTGCCAAAATTCATCTGACATTGGCAATAATGTCCCTAGTGCCGACCTCTTCTAAACCCAGTCTGTATTTCTGGTAGTTCTCTGTCAATGTACTGTTCAAGTCTTTTCTGGATAATCTTCAGCAGGATTTTACTAGTGTGTGATATTAGTGCTTGTTGTATGATAATTTCCAGACTGTTGGGTCTTCTGGAATGGGAATAAATATGGATCTCTTCCAATCAGTTGTCCTCCAGATTTCTTGGCACAACTTGGTGAGCACGTGCAGGGCAGCACCTGTTTTCTGAAATACACTAATTGATACTCCATCAATTCCTAGGGCTTTATTTTTTGCCAAGTCCTTTAGAGCAGCCTGCACTTCCTCCTTCATCACCATGGCCTCTTGCTCATACATTGTTTCTGGAAATTCCTCTGTTTCAGCCATTTCTTTTTGGTACAATGACTCTGTATACTACTTTACATGCTTTTAATGCTTCTTGGATTATTCAATATTCTGCCCATAGCATCCTTAAGCATTTCAACTTGTGGCTTGGATTTATTCTTTAGTTTTTTTCAACTTAAGAAATGCTGAGCGAATTCAGCCCTTTTGATTTTCTGACTCCAGATCCTTCCACATTTCATTATAATATTTTATCTTGCCTTCCTGAGCTGCCCTTTGAAATCTATTTCACTCCTTAAGTATACTTCCTACCTAAAAAGTTTATCAAGTAACAACAGTATGTGCTTTGACATACAGGTATCGGTGTCTTCAACACCGTGAATTTCTTCAGTGTCATAGTGTTTAACTTTCTTTCAGAAATATTACTATGGTGTACATTATGGGCCCAAGTGAAGCAAAAGGAGTTGTAGCGATGGCAGCTGCAAGAGACAATGGGGAAGTATTGATTTTTTAAGTAAAATTAAAAGTTAATAAGCAACACAAAGAAGGAAAATCAATAATTGCTATTGATCATGGTTTAGACACATCAAACTTAACAAAATGGCCTTCAAAACACAAAGAAAAAATGTTCCAGTTGTTATAGGATCAACACCCCTGAAAGCAACAAGGCTTTGTGAGAGAAACCTTTATCAGGTACAGAGAAATTGCTGAAGATGTGGTTTGAGAGCAAACACATAAGTTAATCCTTCTCAGTTCTATGGAGTCCTTGCTAAGGTACAGAGAACAATGACGTTCTAGAGGCCCACTCTAAGGTGTTCATACAATGTACAAATCACATCCTTTTTTAAAGAATGCATCATTTCAAAGAATGTAATCAGCTATATGGCTTGAGCAGTACAACAATTTTACTTGAAAATTGTTCTTTTAATTTATGAACAAATTGGTAAAAAGAGAGAAGGTAAAAAAGATCAGATAAATTTTAACCCCATTAAATCTTGATTTATACCATATACAATAAATGATTTCTCATTTTAGAAAACTGTGGATTTCTTGCTTCTATGTCTTTATCCCAAGACAATTAGCACCAGGTTAACCTTGTTAATTGTGTGATCATCAGGCCTGCAGGTTTGCATGTAGCAACCAGGTTGCCTACCTTCAAGTACATTTTTGTAATCTGAGTTTCAGTAAGTGTCCTAAGGTTCAAACAGAAACTGCACCAGGAACACATGTTTCTATTCCTGGTCAACATCAAGACAGAAGTTATCCTGCTCAGCAGCCATGGACACTGTTAGAGACACAGACTTACCTGCCTTAACCAGCTTTCATCATAGAAAGGATCGACCTGTCTCAAATGGTGCTTATTTCTAGACGTGTTGTTCTTATTGTTAGGTGCTGATGAGTTAACTCCAACTCAGAGTGACTCAAAGTGACCTTAAAGTGTAATAGATCATAATCTTTCCCAGTTCTGCACTGTTCCTCATAATCTCTGTCGTCTTTAAACCCATTACTGCAGTGACAATGTCAATCAATCTTTTAGAAAGTCTTCAACTCTTCTGCTGACTTATCCACCTTTCTAAGTAAGACATCCTTTCCAAGGACCGGACAATACACCAGTCCTTGTATGTGAGATGAAGGATACTTTAGCTGTACTCTTTGCAGGACAGCTTTCTTTGGGTTTTTGGCAATCCATGGTATATTTCCAACTCCTTACATATTTAATTATATTATCTTCTCTAACTGCCCTTTGAAATCTTTGGTTGAGCTCTCTTACCTGAAACGAGCATGGAGCTAGAGTTAGAAAACTAAAGAGAAGAGAACTTGCTCAACATTTCTCAAGCTGAAAGAACTGAAGGACAAATTCAAGCCCCGAGTTACCACACTGAAGGTGTCTATGAGCAAAATCTTGGTTGATTAAAAGACGGAAGGGATGCACATAAGCACTGTACCAAAAAGAATTGATTTGCATGGAACCATTTCATGTAGTAGCATAAGATCAAGAACTAATGGTAATGAAGACGTTCAAGCTGCACTGAAGGCATTGGCAGAAAAAATAAGGCCCCAGGAATTTATGGGATACCAATCAGGGGTTGCAGAAAGCAGATGCAACCCTGGGCGGGCTCATGATTCTATGTCAAGAAATCTGGACAGCTGACATCTCACAGAGAGTTGGCTAAATTATCACTTTCATTTCACAGATAAAACTCAGACCAACACAGGTTAACTAACATACACAAACTCAGATAATCCACAAGGCAAGCGTTAACTGAATCACATAGGCAGTCAGACTTACCAAGGACCTGCGGTATGATGTATCATAACAGGAAAGTCATTTTTCTCTCCGTCCAGGTCTTTTACCGGTCTCCAAGGAAGAGAAAACTTATTTTCTCTTGCAGGAAAAGGAGCTTGGCTTCTGCTGGTCCAGAGAGTTCAGAAGGATCTTTTTTTTACTTTCCTTCAACCAAATTTTTCATCCCAAGTCTTAAGTATCCTCTTTTCTGAACAAGACCCACATTTTAGTATAAGAAATGTACTTTTCAGTGCAATTTGACCTGTGGCTTCAAAAAAGCATTGCTTTCAGTGATACTCTGGAGGACATTTGGCTTTTCTAACTTGCCCTGAATTAAAAGTTGGCTGAACTGAGCTTGTGGCTCATTTTCTTGGAAATGTTCACAGAAACTGCTTGCTTCAAGAATTCCACAGCCACTACCACAATCCTTTAAATTACCAGCACTCTCAGACCATTCAGGTGCTAGCACTATCAGGTGAGTAAATAATTCAGTGCCCACCTGCCTTTTATCCTGATTCACCACAGCTGACTGTTGTTATCTCCATGAGTCAGCACGGCAGGTGGAATCATTAGAAATCTTCCACTCAGTCCCAGGAATGACTCCTTGTTGCTCTTTGCTTGGTGAGTGATTTGTTCCAAAAGCCCATCCTGCAGATCTGCATTCTAGAATTTTCCCTGATACCAACAAATATACCTTGTTCTTGTTGTTAGGTGCCATCAAAGTGATGACTCAACGCAACCCTTTGAACCTATACAGCACCACCATCCTCACCATTTCTATATGATGCTAGGACCCGTTATTACAATTGCGTTGTCAATCCATCTTGCTGAGGGCCTTCCCCTCATTCACTGACCTGCCACCTTTCCCAGCATGATGTCTTTTTCCAAGAACTGGTCCCCCTGATAACATGCCTGAAGTACGTGAGATGACGTTTCATCATCCTTGTTTCTGAAGAGCACACTGCTTGCACTTCCTCCAAGACAGATTTGTATGGTCTTTTTCGTTCATTAGGCAGTCCGTGAGATATTCCGTACTCTTCTCCAACACCACACTTCAAAGGCATTGATTCTTCTGTCATCATCCTTATTCATTGTCCAACTATCAGATGCATAGGGAGCAACTGAAAATTGCTTAGCTTGTTATTTGTTGTCAGGTACTGTTGAGTATGTCTGAAAGCAACCCTATAAACAACAGATCTGAACCCTATCCTTGTCTATGCCATTCCATAATTTAAGACATAGTCGAGCCCATTCTTGAAGTCACTGTGTCAATCCATCTGGTTGAGGGGCGCTCTCTCTCTTTGGTCAACCTTCCACATTTCCAAACATGATGTTCCTCTTCAAGGAATAGCCTCTCCTAGAAGCATGCCCAAAGTATGAAGATTTGTCATCTTTCCCTCCAATGAGTACTCTGCCAATATTTTCTGTAAGAAATATCTGGGGATTCTTTGACTGTTCATGAGATATCCAGCACTGTTCTCCAACACCAGAGTTCAAAGGCTATTCATTTTTTTTTGTAATCTTCAGAAATATTTTGTTTAAAAGTGATATTCATGATATTGCTTAGCTTGTTATTGTTATTCTTAGATGCCATCGAGCACAGCTCACAACAACCCCATGAACAACAGCTATGAACCCTGGTCCCATTCTGTGTCTTTCTTTGCTAAGCTTGCATTCTCTCAAATCAGGATTCAGGAAAAGACTTGTTTGTGAGTAGTTTCTTTGGGGGAAGATTGTGGGGAATAGTGAATTACCAGGATTGAGAGAGGAGTAAATGACATTTATGTAAATCAGTCTCTCTCACACACACTCTCACCCACTCTCTCTCCCTCTCTTTCTCATTGCTATCGACTTGGCTGGCCTTCAGCAGCTTTTAAGAGGCATCAAGGGGAGATTGCCCATATTTCTCCTGTAGAGCAACTGATAGAAGTGGTTAGAAACTATTAGATGCTTCAGAGAAAAAATCTGGGAAATCTCTAGTGTGAGGTATGACTCAAAATGGTAAGATTCCTTCTGATAAACATGTTAACCATGCCTTCAAAATTCTTTATTTATCAAGATATAGTGGTATAATTACCTAATTTTTATTATGTTTACATACACATTACAGTCACGCATTATTATCAATGCATCTTGATTGCATGTTCGATCGATCTCTGACTGTAAGAGTTGGTAGAAATCTTCTATTTCCTCTTCTTTGGCTCTGGTTGTTAGTGCATATATCAGAATGATAGTGGTATTCACTGGACTTCCTTGAATCGTATGGATATTATCCTGTCACTCACAATATTGTACTTCAAGGCGGATCTAGAAATGGCTTTTCTAACTATGAAAGCAACCCCATTTTTCCTCACTTTTTCATCTCCGGAGTAGTATATCATATGATCATCTGATCCAAAATGCCTCATGCCGGTCCATCTCATCTCACCAATGCCTAGTATGTCAATATTTACACGTTCCATTTCCTCCTTAACAATATCTAATGTTCCCACATTCATGGTTCTCACATTCCGTGTTCCAATCACTAGTGCCTGCTTACAACTGTTCTTCTTCATTTGTTTTTCCATACTCAGTTGCCCTTTCTGTCATTTTATGTGTGTTCCGCTGTATATAGGGTTTTCAGAGCCCTGCTATTTTGGAAGTGGATGGCCAATCCTTCTTCCTAGTGTATGTCAATCTGAATGTTCTGATTTCAAAAGGCAGCACGGGATGACAAAGTAAAATATTACCATGAAATGTGCAAGGATTTGGAGTCAGAAAACCAAAAGGGTCGAACTTGCTCAGTATTTCTTAAGCTCAAGGAACTGAAGAACAAATTTAAACCTCGAGTTGCTATAATCAAGGATGCTTTAGGCAGAATATGAAATGATCCAGGAAGTATCAAAAGAAGATGGAAAGAATATCCTGAGTCATTGTATCAAAAGGAATTGGCAGATACAGAAGAATTTAACGAAACAACATATGAGCCAGAGCCTATGGTGATGAAGGAAGAAGTTCAAGCTGCTTTGAAAGAAATAGCAAAAAATAAGTCCCCAGGAATAGATGGTATACCAATTGACATATTTCAGCTAACATATGCTGCCCTGGACGTGCTCACCAAGTTGTGTCAAGAAATCTGGAGAACAACCACTTGGCCAACTGAATGGAAGAGATCTATATTTGTTCCCATTCCAAAGAAAGGTGACCCAACAGAGTGTGGAAACTATAGAACAATAGCATTGATTTCTCATGCAAGGAAGATTCTGCTGAAGATTATCCAAAAACGATTGGACCAGCACATCAGCAGAGAACTGCCAGAAGTCCAGTCTGGGTTTAGAAGAGGTCATGGTACTAGGGATATTGTAGCTAATGTTAGATGGATCTTGGCAGAAAGCAGGGAGTACCAGAGGAATGTCTATCTGTGCTTCATTGATTATGCAAAGGCATTTGACTGTGTGGATCATAACAAACTGTGGCTGACTCTAAGAAGTATGGGAATCCCAGAACACTTGATCATGCTAATATGAAACTTATACTTGAACCAAGAGGCAGTTGTCAGAACAGAGCAAGGAAACACTGCATGGTTCAAAATTGGGAAGGGCATACGCCAGGGATGTGTCCTGTCTCCATACCTTCTCAACCTGTATGCAGAACAGATCTTCTGGGAGGCTGGACTCTATGAGGAGAATTGTGGCATCAGGATTGGTGGAAGATCCATAAACAATCTGCGTTATGCAGATGACATAACCCTGCTTGCTAAAAATGAGGAGGACCTGCAGCGCTTGCTGCTGAGGGTCTCGGACTGCAGCCTTCAATATGGATTGAGGCTCAATGTCAAGAAGACAAAGATTCTCACCACTGGACCAATTGGCAGCATCAGGATGGATGGTGAAGAGATTGGGATTGTTCACAGCTTTAGTTTGCTTGGCTCCACAATCAACACTCTTGGCACCAGCAGCCAGGAAATTAAAAGATGTATTGCCATGGGAAAGTCTGCTGTTAGGGACCTCTCTAAAGTACTAAAGAGCAACGGTGTGTCTCTGGAGACAAAGGTGCAACTGGTACAGGCCATGGTCTTTGCAATCAGAGAGCTGGACAATGACCAAGGAGGATAGAAGGAGAACTGATGCTTTTGAGCTTTGGTGTTAGAGAAGAGTGCTGTAGGTGCCATGGACTGCTAAGAGAACAAACATCTTAGAGAGGGTTAAACCTGGCTGCTCCTTGGAGGCAAGGATTCTGAAGCTTCATCTGACATACTTTGGTCATGTTGTAAGGAGAGACTGGTCCTTGGAGAGGGACAGCATGCTTGGAAGGGTGGAGGGCAGGCGCAGGAGGGGAAGGCCCTCTGGGAGATGGATTGATTCGGTGACTGGGGCAATCAGAATGAGTATGTCGGAGGCAATGAGATTGGCACAGGACAAAGCAGAGTTTAGAGCTGTTGTACATAGGGTCGCTATGAGTCACAAGACTAGACGGCACATAACATCAACAACAACAACATACACATCGAGACATAACTCTGGTTGCCTAGTAGATTAAGAGTTTTTGTTCTGCCAACCCTAAGGTGGACAGTTTGAATCCACCAACTGTTCCTTGGGAAAAAAATGGGCAGTCTCCTTCCACATGGTTTACGACCTCTGAAAACCCGCTGGAGAGTCAGCTATGAGTTGCTCTGACTCACTGACACATGACTACAACAACACACATAGAGACAGAGATAGGCATATGGATCATATATAAATATAAAAATACAGATATACACATACTAATTTTTCTCATTCATTTTGACTGTTGTGGATAAATTAGAATAACGGGTGTTTGGTGAAAGATGTTTCAATGGTCTTGGCAAGACCAAGGCACATCGTAGGCGGCAGGGGTAGCTGACAAAGTTAGAGATGGAAAGATGTAAGAAGATTGCAGATATATTTGGGAGGTAACAGGAACAGGGATGGTTATAAATTGTATCTAGGAGTGGGAGAAAAGGAAATAAGTGGGGGTGGACTCCTGGGACTTTCTCTGAGCTCCTAGAAAGAGGCAAAACTGTTTAAGAGAAGAGAAAAGAGTAAGGTGAGAACAAGTAGTAAAGAGCAACCGATCCAAGCCAACAAGTCCTTCTTTTAACATGATCATTTGACTTAAACCTCTTTTCCCTTGCAGTTTAGAGTCTCGTTAAACCCTCTGGTAAGTCAACCATGAATTAGTTTTAACTTTAAGGCACATGCCAACAGCAGCAGCTGAAAGGGCAGGGAGCTCTGGGAGCCTTGTCCTAGGAGTTAAACTGCTAATCATATACATCATCTACTAAAGGTCTGGCCTGTCTGGGTTTCTAACCTGCTAGAGACCCCAAGGAGAAAGATGGGCTATCTCTTCCTGTGCAATTTAGAGCTGCTGGAAGGTCAGATATGATTTGGCTCTGACTCAACAGCAACGGGGGGGGGGGGGTTGGGCTTTTAGTTATAGTTCCAAAGAATACTGCAGGAGTGTTTGAGCTTATAAAAAGAACTAAGACATTATTTTGTAAACTGTAGCCAAGAAACATTGTCATATTATGATTCTTTGCACATCTCCTGAGGAAAGAATACAATCTATTCATCACTGATGGGAAAGTGAGCCCACAGCCCATATAGCCTTATTCTACTTGTGAAATGCATTTTTCATGCTTATTTTGAAGCTATTCCAGAGGGCTAGGATTAATGATGAACAGTGTTTCCTTACTCAGGAATTTATTTTAAGTCTCAGTGGTGTCCAAATCCTTCCAAAAACAAAACAAAAAACATTCTGAAACTGGTAAAAATGAACAGATACAGAAACTAATTATAAAAGCTTATGCTGTTGAAATTTATTTTTTTAAAAGTAGAATTATAATTTCTGAAACCATCTTATTGAATCCCTCTTCACAAGGAAATCCAATTGGTGGCACATGGAATTTGAGAGTAAAGAAGTCCATTTTGCCATCACAACAATAATAAAAGGATAATGTCCTGATTTGGGAGTTCTGGTGGCATAGTCCACAGGGAGGCGTGCTATAAATTCAAGAGGTGTCTGTTTGCCAGTCTGAATGCACCAGCAACTCTGAGAAAAAATATGAGCAATTTCCTAGCGTGCCATTTAAAGCCTCTGAAAACCTAGTGGAAGGTCAGCTGAGTCAGCTCCGACGCAATGGCAGCACTGAAACAGCACACCTTGACAGTGTAATGGTTAAGTGTTCCCTTGTTAACAGAAAAGTTGATGGTTCAAACCCATGTGCTGTTCCACGGGAGAAGGATATAGCAATCTACTCTTATTTTTCCCCCTACTCACTGATGTTTTATTCATTGCCACACATTTTCCTGAAAGTTGTTTTAACGTGAATCTGCTTTAATTGGAGGAGGACCCTGCAGAGGTTTACTACATTTATTTCAGACCCTTCTTCTGAAAGAAAAACAACAATAACAAAAACCAGGCAGATTTTCCCCCACCAGGCTGCATGCAGTCCTCAGGCTGGAACTATGGTGGGTGGAAGTGAAGGTATTTACAACCAGAAGCATGCTCTCAATGCCCTGCTGAAAGGGCACCACCTGAGCAAATTCCGGGCAGTTATGAAAAGAAAAGTAAGGGGGCCCGATGCGCATCACCATGGCCATGAGGCAGGCCATGTGTGCTGGCCTTTGCTTTCTGCTACACCCTCTTGTAGTTTCCACATTTCCACAAATAACATGTGATCTATGCTTAGAAAGATTTACAGCCTTGGAACTCTATGGGGCAGTTCTACTATGTCCTGTAGTGTTGCTGTGAGTTGAAATCATTTGAACAGCCATTGTTTACAGCAGTAGTGGAAAAGCTCTCTGTTTGGCCAATGGTAGCTGGAACATCTGATTCCTAGAACAAGATCAGAAACGTGGCCTCACTGGACAAACAGAAGAATTACCGGCTGAGCAGTGAGAATGATACACTGGAGCCTGACGCCAAAGCTGGTGCAAGGGTAAAGGTGGATTTGATTTGGTCCAGTGACCTAAATGCAGACAGAAGCAGGTTAAATGCAGACAGTTGCTTGTGTTGTGACCTATGAGTGGTGCTACCCCTCACCCACAGAAGAGATTTCTCTTGATTTAAAGTCAAATGGAAAATGTGAGCACAAGAGACAGTCAATGACCAAATCCCGAAAAAGGTAAATATCCAAAGGACAGTGGAGAAGCAGAAAGAAAATTACCACAGAGGGAAGACATTCCATTAGTGACGCTCTAATTATAAACCTGAATCTTTTTACCACACTTTGAAGATAATTCCCTTTTCCTCATTAGCTACTTACAAAATAGGATCTTAATAGGTAGTGTCTACTGCACTGAGGATTGAAGGTACCATGGACTGCCAGGAAAACAAACAGATTCATCTTGGAAAGAGTTAAACCGGGTGGCTCCTTGGACGCAAGGATTCTGAGGTTCTGTCTAACATACTTTGGACATGTTGTGAGGAGAGACCGGTCCTTGGAGAAGGACATCATGCTTGGGAGGGTGGAGGGACAGCGCAGGAGGGGAAGACCCTCTATGAGGTGGATTGATTCAGTGACTGGGATAATCGGGATGGGTGTGTCAGAGACAGTATGATTGGCACAGGACAGAGCAGAGTTTAGGGCTGTTGTACACAGGGTCACTATGAGTCGTAAGCAACTCAACAGCACATAACAACAACAACAACAACTGTATAGATCTTCATATTGTAGTGCAGGCCTTTTTACACAGTGCTGTCTATGGTTTATGTACTGAACTGGCTCAATATGCCTGGAAGGACTGTATTTTATAAAAGAAAGACTGAAATGTATGGTGCCCTACGTGTACATCAACTGAGGACACTTGGCAGAGAATCTTATTCATATCTGCTCACTTGTAACAGCTACATCTCTACATAAAACAGCATAATTTTTAAAATACAGAACATTAATATTAGCTACTGGGAAAAACTTCTAATCATATAACAATTACAATACTCATGAGATTTTATTTGTATAACATTCTGGGTGATAGAAAAATGTATCATTCAACTGCATCTTCACAGTTTCTTTAGAGATAAGAGGCCTAGTACATGTCTCTCATAAAAGCTATTATTATCTACTGCTATGACATTGGTTGGTTTTACTTATCAAATAACTGTCAGTTCCATGTTGAGAAATGCTAAAATTTGTACTTATATTTACAAAGGCAAAACAAAGGACTTACAGCAAAGAGCCAGAGAGAAATTATGTTTGTTGTAGTACTCCTAAAATCTACACATATTTATACATTTTCCTTTATGAAGAGATTGTACAGAACAGAGGACAATATTTATGTAGGTGTATTTGGAAATGGAAAAATTTACACATGAAAGTATTCCAGTACTAAATCCTCTACCTTCCAAACAAACAAAAATCAGCTTGAGTATATTAAATATACTCATTCACGAGATTTATCTATACTCAAAAGCGTGTCATCATGTATTCAATCTCTATAAAGTTTAAAAATAGAAAAATATTTTTAAAACTTAATAGCCTGGCAAAAACAAAGAAAAACTAAATATATTATTACCAATGATTTGAGGATTCTTGTAAACTCTAGGTAGGAATTAAAACTGTTTAATTTTGTTAATTATCATTTGGCAATGCATTTTCAAAATGTATACATATATATACTTTAACTAACAAATCTACATCTAGAATTTTATCCTAACTAAAAAGTAACTTTATAAAAGTGCATTTTCATTTAATTAATGCTTAAAATAAGACACTAAGACTCTGGTGGTGTAGCTCACAGGGAGTTAACACTGCTAACTTGGAGGAAGTCCGTTACCAGTGGCTTGATTCCATCAGCTGCTCCTTGGGAGAAAATGGGCAATCTTCTCCCACGGAGTTTTCAACCTTGGAAAACCTGCTAGAGGGTCAGCTATGATGAGTCGGTTCCAACTTGATGGCAATGTCTTGAGTTGCAGAAGAGAAAGCCTAACAAAAGGGAGTGGGTTAAGTATAAGCCTCTGGTGGCCTAGTGGCAAGAATTCACATAATAAATATGCTATGTAAGTATTGCAAATTATTATTTAGCTTCAAGGTCACCACTTCGAATGCCCACAGGGCCAAATGTAACACAAAGGAAAGAAGTCTCTCTGGCAAACTCTACAGCACATGACCCATTTTCAGAGGCAGTCCTAGTTGATGGCTGTCAAGGCAGAGGTGGGCGGGTGTCAGTATGTTTGTCTAATGTCAGAATATCTAATATCTTTAAATGTAAAAAATTGAATTTTTAAGTAAAATCTCTTTATTTTCAAAAATTTTCTACTGGTTAAATCTTTTAAAAGAAAAGTAGTGACTAAATAAAATGTTATCTATGGCCTGGATAGAGACCAAAGATGGAGACCTCCAGTGGACATAGTACATGTTTTATTGACTTGGAAAAATAACGATGATATATTAGTGAAGTTTTTAAAGCCTCTTAAAAATAATATATTTAATGTTGTCTCATTTTTATTTAAAATTAATGTTTCTTTATTTCTATATATAAACTCTAAACAGTATCTGAAAGAGTATAAATTAAAATGTTAATAATGAATGTGGTATTTTTACCTTCTCGTTGAAACATTTCTCTTTTGCATTTTTATAGTTATTATTAGCTCTTACTACAACAGTTATAAAACCATACCATTTCTGGTTATAAAATATAGAACCAATAGTGTGGAACAAAATTTTAAGGATTGAAATCAATGAATAAAATATTATCAAAGACAAAAATCATAGAGAAAAAGTTCAAAGTCAATTCTTGCACTTACTACCTGTTAGAAATCAAATTGCATCCCACCCAAACATGCCGACGTAATCCCACTTGGCAGCAGGGCTTGTTTTGTTCTGACAATGAAATCACACCAGTGTAGAGTATATTTTAGGGCAATCACTTCTGAGCTCAAAAAGCACCACAGACAAAGCAGCAAATATAGAAGACAGATGCCACAAGGTGGTGAAGGAACTGAGAAGCAGAACTGAGAGGAGAAAAAGACCTTCCCTAGAGCCGACAGAGAGAAAGCCTTCCCCCAGCACCAGTGCCCGGAACACAGACTTTCAGAGAAATCTGACAGCACAGGCCATAGGGAGTTGCACTGTTAGCCCAGAGATCATACCGCGCTGGCTGTTCAAACCCACCAGCTGCTCTATGTGGCAGAGAGATGGACAATCTCCTGCTCAATTTAGAGTCCAGTGGTATCTGTGTGGCAGCAGCACTAAGAACACAACCTGATTAGCCACGGTTTTTCTCATCTGTGAAATGACAATAATAATACCCACTAGGCCTATTTCAACTCTCCCTGGTGATGTGAAATCAGAATTAACATCCTCCACACTGTCCATCAGAAGTTAAGTGGATAGAAAGGGGATTTTTATGTTACGTGGTAAAACGTAATATTGTAGGGAAACAATTTTGGTTTTTGCTATCCCATCCAGTTCCTCCTCTCTTGCTGACTCTCCACTTTCCAAGCCTGATGTCCTTCTTCAAGCACTGGCCCCTCCAGATAATATGTCCAAAGTATGTGAGATGAAGGTGTTCAATGAGATAAACTGACAAAGTTACTACAGTAACACGCATGGGCACAACAGAGATTGTAAGGACGGAGTGGAGCAGGGTTTTGCTCTGAGGGGCAGAGTCACTATGAATCAGAATTGTCTTAACGTCACCTAACAAAGTATCAGATAATAAGGATTCTATGTCTTTTTCTTCAAAATACTTTGGTAGGTCTCATGTCCATCAGCAGACTTCAGAGACAAGTGGAATAAACAAAGGAAATTACTTCCAAGGACTTGTTTTAACTTTTAAGTAAAACATTCTTGGGGAATTTTTCACCATTTCTCTTCATCATTTTAATTTTTTCCTCTAATCAGTAAGTTGTGAATTTCGGGGTCCACAGGAGAGACCAACTAACTGGCTCTCATTAAGACGAGTGATGGTTTTGTTTGAACTGCATGTAGCACCTAGCACATATGCTGTGTTTCACTATTCCTTCTACCTATAGCTTAGGAGTGATGGAAAAGGAAAAGCTTTGTCCCAGACATGGTGAATACACCTTAGAATGAGTTCAGTGTACACCTTCCACGTGCCCTGTTGTAAACGCAGAGAGTAAATGCACCACATCTAGTTCACAAGAAAAGCATACTGATTTGATAAATTTTTGACATAATAACCTATTTCTTCATTTTATCCTTTTAATTAATTCACAATAAAGAAAACACTAGAAACGTTTCATTTCTTTACTTTTAGTAATGTGCAACATGAACATAATCGTGTTAAGGAGTCAAGAATCACTTAACACAGTAGCCAAAGACAATTTTTAAATTTGCAAAATGTCAACAATGACCTTCCCTAAGTTCCCCCAAATTAGCATATTTGTTAATCAAATCAAGTAAGAAGCTTTTCAAAATAAAAGCAATGCTTTAAATAAATATATTCTTTCACAATCAGAGAACATTTAATTCTGTTGGTGGTAACACACATATTACACTAGTTTATGAAGACACTGGGTACAAATGAGCTAGATGTAATTATCAGTATACCCTAATTAGTCAGTTCTCTCTTTCCTGTCTTTTCCTGTATGTGTTAACATTACATCACAGATGTTGTATATTATAATTCTTAAATCATCATGAAGCTATCTGACCTACAGAATGTACATCTGCTCAAGTGATGACACAGTAGTGTTTGAACAAGGTCTTTAAATGTAAATTTAGTATGCTATATTAAATATAATGAGTGCTAAGACTCCTTGGATGCCCATGTCTGTTACCCAATTTGGAAGAAAGACAACCATCTACAAATCCTAGCCCTGAAATTTCACACGGAATCTCCTAGTGTTTCAGGAGCCTACACTCACTGTGTTTCAGAGTGCCCCGTCACTGGGTGGAATTTCATGACTACCTTTTCCATTTAAATCATATCTGTTAGTAAACTATTATAGAAAGCTACCTTTCTAAAAATTGATCTTATTTAACACATATTCTAGAGAGTTCACTGACTGAAAAAAAAAATTAGTGCTCATCTGGTGGCTTAGTGATAAGGAGTTATGCTGTCAACCCAAAGGAAGGTGGTTCGAATCCACTAGCTAGCTGTTCCTTGGGAGAATGACAGGCAATCTCCTCTTGAGTAATTGCCCCTGGAAACCTCCTGGAAGGTCAGCTACAGCTTGACGCCAGCTCGATAGCAATGGGGGTGTTTTAGAGAGATTGTTCTAAAAATTCTTTACTTCGGTTCACTTCCTTTGTCTACTGTAATTCTTCAGGGTATTTCTAATCTATATTTTAATCAAAACTTCTAGGCATTGATAAATTTGGTTTCCTTCAATAGTAATCTATGTTAAGATTTGTAAACGAAATCACAAAGACAGAGAAGTAAAATTAAACACAGCAACATGTTACATCAAGTGCTCTTTATAATTTTAAATGAACACGTTTATCCCCAAATAATAAAGGAATAACCTACTAAGTGAGTGATGAAAAGCCGACTAGATTTTACAGGATTGCGCGCGCGCGCGCACACACACACACACACACACACACACACACACACCCCACGCTCGGTGTGTACACACATCTCAGATTTTAAAACACTACTACTGAAGTTTTAACTTAGATAAATTAACTACATTAAAATACTGACATTGTGAAAATATTTGTTTCTGTCTAACACCCCATAGAGGGTATACTTTTGTGAACTTCTAGAAGCTGAAAGAAATTGTTTTAAAAAGAAAAAAAAAATAATAGTAATAACAAAGCCAGTGTCCGTGACAAGAAGGCCAGGCAGGGCGGCTGCTGCTCGTGCTCACAGCTTCCCTCTCTCCTCGCAGCTTTCCTTCTCTTCTATGGCTTCCAGGCTGCGCTTGCACTTGGGGTCCGCACCGCTGCTGGGGGCTTTACTCAGTCCACAAGACAAGCACGCCAGCTGGATCTGCTTCATGTTTTCTATAGCTTCATTCTTTGCATTCTTCAGCAGATCTCCTTGGCCCTGCAAATGGGTAGAAACACAGGCCAAAGGTTAAGGTCCACAGTAACCTCCAAGATGTCACTGTATCTTCTGTGCCACTGTTGAATGAGGCAAGAGACTTAGGCTCCCAAGCTCAATTTCCTGGAGTTTAATCCAGTGTTCATTCTGGCATTACTGAAAGACTTTGCCTTAAAGGAGTCTTGCCTACCAGCTCTGAGGGTGCTAGCAGCCCCGTGAGATTCCTGCCAGCAGAGAACTTTCATGGCTAGGGTCTGAGATTTGTACACTGCAGCTCCCATCCCACCCAGGCCCAGCATCCACAGGTTTAGGAGCCAACAAGGAAAAATAGCTCTAAGCAATATGAAAATGAAATCAGCCCCAGTGTACAAGCGCATACAGAGTAAAACACCTTGTTTTTAATAAACTGCCTTATCTTTGTAATTTGCCTTTTGATAGAGGATTAGTCACCCACAGTTCCTCTGCCTTTCCCACCATGCTGAGGACAGTGTTCCCCTCTGGCTGGTGGGAAAGAGGAACTCCAGAGGCTCAGGGTGCTGATCAAAACAAAAGGCAAAAGAGGAACACAGTGATTACAGTCCCAGCAGTGCCCAAGAGAGAAAGACGTCTGCTCACTATTTTTACCTATTATTGTATCATTAGAATGATCACGTTCATACATTCAAACTGGCCAGGAGCTTCAAGGACTAAGTGTAGGACAATTGTAGCATGAATCCCTAATGTACAGAAAAAAAGAGGATGCAGTTCTTTCTCTCTCCTCTCCATTCTCACAGCAATGCCTGAGAGTGAGACTCTGAAAGCATGAAGTTTGAGGAAGGACGTGCATGTTACACTGACTGCTGGAGAGTTCCTATAAAACAGAAGCTCCCAAACAGGGGAGTTAACCTGTTTTAGGTAAGGCACTCCATGATTCATTGCTTTATTGATACAATTTTATGACAAACCCCCACCCCACCCCAGGACATATGGAGAAACTTGTATTTAATAGTACCTTAGAATAGCTCATTTCTCAAAATCTAGAAAGAAGCTTACCAATTCCATTCCATGGAATGGTAGCTACTCAAAAAAGAAAGTCAAACTCATTGTTGTCAGGTTCATTCTGACTAGTACCTATTCACCGTTAATTTCTCCCATGGAAAAGCTGGTGGGTTTGAACCACTGGAATGCACAGCCTTTTGGTTAACATTACAACACCCCACGGATTAGGCCACCAGAGCTCCTTAATAACAACATAATCTCAGAAAACACACCCACTGCTAGCTAGTCAAGTCTGACTCACAGCAACCCTACAGCTGCATATGACAGTAAAACCAGGGGCCACTGGGTTCATTCTAATTTCCAATAACTAGGTATCTCTGGTGGCCTAGTGGCAAGGAGCTGCGCTGCAATCCCGAAGGCATGTGGTTCAAGGCCACCATTTGCTCTGCAGGCACAGGATGGGTAATCTCCTCCCACGTGATTAACTCCCTCTGAAAACCCATGAGAAGATCAGCTGTGGTTGGTCCCGACTCTACAGTATACAACAACAACAGGTGTCACAAACAGTTAAGCACTAAACTACTAACTGAAAAGTTGGCAGTTTGAACTCACCCAGAAGAGCCTCATAAGTAAAGGTGTCCCTCTGCTTCCAGAAGAATAAGCCCTGAAACCCGACAGAGTCATTCTCCTGTACACCTAACTGGTTGCCATGAAATTGTTCCATCAGGAAGTGGATTTTAGAAATGGACTTGAAAGTTGCATAGTTTAGTGTCTCTATAGGAGGAAAGAAAGTGAGCCAGATGTGGTTAAGTGACTGACTCCAGGAAACAGCTGTGACACACCAACTGGGACTAAAGTCCCAGTCTTCTGCTCTATTCTACCTCCATCTTCATAATCTAGCCTGTAACTAAAGTCTAGAGGCTGAAGACACTACGAGAGACAGTCTTTCAAAGGAAAAAAAAACCCACCCACTAACTAAGCAGATTTGGGGTGTCTGTTATTCTCAATGGAGTTTGGAGACAGTGTCAATGGTAAGCCCATTCAGAAAGGGTGAGAGGTTTCAATCAACCCAGAGGCACCTCAGAAGGAAGATTTGGCAATCTGTTCCTGAAAAACTGGCCATTGAGAACTCTATGGAGCACAGTTTCACTCTAAACTCACACGGGGTCACCAGAAGTCAGAACTGACCCAGTCATTCTTCACAGTAGAGACAAGTGTCCCTTCAGACACTGAAAAACGAAGTCTAATCCTCTTTAGAAAATGCAATTATGAAAAACTTCTAAAGTACTTTTGTACTACACATCTTTGTACACTTTACATATATTCATTAATTTAATCATAATGTTCTTCTAATCTAGGCACTCTTAATTATTCTTAGTTTGCCAATAAAAATATTCAAGGCCCTCTTTCCCAAAATTATACAAAATGGTATAGCTGGGATTCAAGTCTTACAGTCAGCTCCATGGTCTGTGGTCTTAACCACTACATGGTTTGTAACTGAAGGCAAATTGTATACTCTCGACCAAGCCCATGAAAGCCTCCTGTGCATCGTTACCCATGAAAACAACACTGACAGAAAGAAAATCATGGCTCTGATGGCAGGACTTGGAGGCATGACTAGGGGGGCAGGAAGGTGGGGTACAGCAAGAACTCACTGCCAGGGACAGAAGTCAGAGTATTCAAAGTCTACTTTTCTCTCTACCACTTTCTCCTTGACCCATTTTATTTCCCTTAACATAATAAAAGCATGCCTTTGCCATAGTCACAATAAAAGAAAACATGTTGAAGTTGTTTGTAATATAAATAACCACAGGTAAAACATGTTATAAAGTGATATAAAGGGTAGCTCACATCATCTACTACCATGAGAGATATCTCGGCACTGTGTACATTCTAAAAGAAATCCATGTTTAAGTGTACTTAATCAACACTATATTACAAATACATGTTTGCTCATATTATTCTTTCAAAGGAAATAATTCATTTAAAAGTGAAAGAATAAGCTTATACTTACTCTCATCAGAGTTTTACTTTTATATGTTCCCTTTTGTTTTGACATTTCACACCATGCCTTGTAAGGTCATATCCAAATTTTTCAAGCTTTCACCAAAAAAAAATTGTATTTTTTTAAGAGGATACCAAAAACAAAACTAGCACCTTCCTAATTAGAAAAGAACAGTGAACACATACACAGATCCCTGGCTCGATTCTAGTGCTCTTTTTTCCAACAGCAGGTTAGGAGATGCATTTCATTAATCAGACCAAACATCCTCTCATCAGTTGCTGAGAAGTGGCATCCAGGCCCAAACACCAGACCGTGCCAGCTCTGGTCAACAGAAGTCACTCATCTCCAAACAATGGCCAATTGGAGAAAACGCTTCGTACCAGTGCACAGAACACCACGACATCATCTCCTGATAACACAGGAGACAACATGTCCTAGCTGCACCAGACAAGCTGGGGGAAAAACAAACCAAAACCCAGAAAGAGCAAACATTAAACTGTTAATTGATAGAGGAAACAAAATGAAAGGCTGAGTTATGAAATGCTTACACTGAAAAGTTCACACTGCATTTTACTTTCTATTTTGTTAAGAAATAGAACTAGAGATCATCATCGTGTTCTGAGGTTCCAAGAATTGCATAGTGTGTGGCCCTCCTCTTTGGGTCTTCCCAATCAAAGCACCATCACCAGAAAAGATGCATTCTAGACAAACAGGGGAGGCAGGGTTTAATGTTACCAGTTTCCATGCCGGCACTCCTTTTTACTTTTGTCTTATGTGCAGCAATTTCCCGTGACCACCTAGAATTCTCTGTCTACCTTACCAACTCATTAAATTCCCCTTAGTCAGCCAGCTTAACATGAGATCTTCCCACTCAAACATCCCTGTTCTGCATGTCATTTCTTCTGATCAGTACTAGGTATTCAGACCAGCTAATGCATAAGATCACTTACAGCATATCTCATAGTTTAACAGGGAGTTTCTCAAACAGGAGGATCAAAGATAGAAACTAAAAAAATGCATCTCACTTGATTACCACTAAGTACACAAGAATATAACTGTATCATTGAAATACCTCTGGAATACAAAAATAAGCCTAGAATTTTGATGGCATAGAATATAAAATTAATGTACAACTTGAACTCTAAACAACCAACTTCAAAGGAACATTAAGCTGCTCCTGAAACTTTAATATTCTAGTATTCTCATGGGAATTTTTCATTTCTCTCCTCTGTTTCTAGGGATGCTTCAGGAGAGGAAAGGAGAAAGAGGTCTTTAACTCAAAGGAAACTGAGAGGAATAGTGGTATCTCAGGCAGACAGATGCTTAAGGGAAAAGAAGTCTCTCTGAAGTTTCAAGAGCAATGAAGCCACCAACCAATTCAGCCTCCACGGTTCCTTGAGTAACTGAATATAAGATCCTATGCCTGTCCCAATACATTTAAAAAGTAACACTTGGAATCACGGAAAACCAGAGAGAGATCAAAATAGAAACATTGGTGATGACTGGTGGAATTAAAAAAAAAAAAATAAGACATTAAACATTATCAAATTCTCCCAAGAATATTAAATTGCAATTAAGATGTGACATAGTGTCTAGAAATGAAACACCTGGTGTAATTTAGACAGTAAACTGGACTGCTAGACAACATCACCATAATTTTGAATACTCACAGGGAGTATGATTTAAATAACAGTAAACTTCAAACCACTTCTCCACCTTTGTATATATTGAATACTGTACATAATTTACTATTTTCTACATAATAATCTCTATTTATAAAAAGGGAATTCTAGTACCATAATCTATAAGGAATTCACAGCTAACTCAAAGATTGTGCCTCTCTATCAGTTCAAATCTACCAGTGACTCTCTTGAAGAAAGATGAGAAATCACTTTCCATGGAACCCAATAAAAGGTCAGGGATGAGTCAGTTCTGACTTGATAGGAGAGAGAGAGAGAGAGATTATAAACAACACTATCTTTATGAGACTAAGTTTGTTCACTCAGCGTAATGCTCTCTAGTCTCTCCCAAGTTACGGAGTATTTTTTAAAATCATTGCTCCTGAGTGCTCCATAATATTCCATTTTATGGATGTACCACAATATCTTGATCCATTCAGTTGTGGCTGGATATTTGGGCTGAGCATAGCCTTATGGTGATTAATTTTATAAAACATAAGGAATGGGAATGATTATATGAAATATAATGTGAATGAAGTGTGAAACACAATATACATAGTGTGAAACACAATGTATATGAACTTTCTAAGCAAACAAATATAAAATAAAAATTTTTAAGTGTAACTTTATCACATGAAGTCATTGGGAGTTAAATTTGACATAATGCTACTTAACAAGGTTTTTATGGACAAGATACAAGCATAATATCAATATTAGCTAACATTAACTGACCTTGAATACACTAAAAAAAAGTCTGTTGCCATCAAGTTGATTCAGCATAAATTAACTTGTATACATTATGTCTAAGCAAATTATACCCATAAAAAAGACTAGACATTTAAAGGTAGGTGACCTATTAGTTAAATGATTTATAATATATCCAAAGATAATCATGATTTTTGCTATTCCTCTTATTATTAAGAATGTACTTTCTCTCCAATGTTTGAAAACAGTTTGGGTTACATTCTGACAGTGTAACTAAAAAACAAAACGAAAACAACAAAAAAAATTTGTGGCTCCCTCACTCATTTTCCCCATGAACTGCACTATACTTTGTGAAATCAGTGCACAGGAGAGCAGGAAAATATTGTAACTAGTGGCCTCATCACGTGTGAAGGAGATGTGTGGTTTGTGTCAGAGCACACCACAACTATTTAAAACAGCTGACGGGGACTCTGGGAATGGAGAGAACCTCACATACACACAATTGCACACATAAACAAATGCAGCTCTGTCTCCAGGCACCTTAGAGTTGGTATCATCGAGCATACACTCAGCAGTGGATTGAAGTCCCTGATTTTCTTTCTTCATGAAAGTCCAGCTCTTATTAAGACCGACTGAGTCATACATGATAATACTACAGTAATAACAGTCTGTACAAACATCATGTTGCTATTTGTTGTTGTTGTTGCTATGCGCTGTCAACTTAATTCCAACCCACAGCAACTCTACAGGAATGAGCAGACTTGCCCAAAAGAGTTTCCTAGGCCAAGCGTGATATTGTCATTCACTTCAGATGTCTGTGCAAGCTAGACATTGAGTAAGGAAGCCCCAAGAGAAACCACTGCATTTGAATAGGAAGTTGACAGAACACTGAACAAACAAATATATCTTGGGATAAATATAGCCAAAATGTTCCTGGTAGTGAGGATGTTGAAGCATCATCTCTTTTCATCAGGGAAAACTCATCCCTAGAGCAAGACGTCATACGTGGTAAAGTGGCTGTTCAATGGAAAAAGAGTCCTCAATGATGTGGACTGGTGGACTGACAAATTGACCTCCAAAATGGGTTCAACGGTGGCAACAACTGTGAGGATGGCACAGAACTGGGCAATGTTCTGTTGTACCAGACTCCCTAAAAGTGACACTAGTGGCAAGGGGCCATGTTGCCAACCCAAAGGCATACAGTTAGAATCAACAGCTGCTCCATGGAAGAAAGATGAGCAATCTCCTCCCATGTAACTTAGTGCCGCTCTACACTGGAGAGTCAGCTATGAGTCAGTTCCGATTTGATGCCACTTACCAACAACGACATGAGTTAGGACTACTGACTCAATAATACCTAACAACAAAACAACAATTATTTAATGAAGTCAAAGGCTTTGTCCCTAAATTGTAGGAGCAATGGTTTCAATGTTCTTTACTTGAGAAATTAAAGTTATATATATATAATGTGTTGTATTTCCGGTACTTTGCTCAGTTTGAAATATTGGCTAAAGCTACCAAAAGATGACCTGGAATTCTTGTCCTCCAAAATGAAAGCCTGGAAGTTCAGGGAACATGTACAAGACCACTGGAATTCCTGGGTATAGAGGTGCAGACAAAAAGGGATCACGTATAAAATACCTTCATTGCCGAAAAACAGAAATTCCCATTGTATTTCATTATGAACAATTGGATTTATTATTTTTTAACATCTTGGCAACTAAATACTTCAATTACATTCTAATTTCCATTTAAAAAGTGGAATTATGTAATCTATGAAGAGTCAACGAAAACAGATAATCCAAATGTCCATCAAAAACTGATTAGGTAAACAGAATGTGGAACATACATACAATGGAATATTGTTCTGTAATAAGTAAAGAGAAATGATGTCCTGATACTTGATATAACATGGATAATCCTTGAAAACATTATGTGAGTCAAGGAAGTCAGTTACAAAAAGGCAAATATTGCATGCTCTAACTTCGATGAAATGCCTCGCATGTACAGAGGGGGAAATGAAATAGTGGTTGCCAAGGGAAGGAGGGAAGTAGAACAGGGGAAACATTGTTTAGGAAACACTGAACTTGTTTAGAGTGATAAAAATTTGGCAATCGATATTGATAAAGGTTATACATGATTGATGTGATTGGTACCACCAAATTGATCGTGTGAAGAATGCTGAACTCACAAATGATGTGGTAAGTATAGTTTTACAATAGTTTTCTTTTCAATAGAAGAAACATGGATGGATAGTAGCAGAGAAGTTCTGGTCTAACAATCTTAACTTTATAGTTTTTCTGCTAATCTTTTCCTAAAACTCTAAATTCAAAACATATTAAATTTTTTCTTTTCAAATCCTTGTTATATAATTAAAATATTTAATTTTCAAACAACATAAATGGAATCATATTGGAATGGCATCCAAGCCATTCAGATATTATAATTTTATATAAAATCTAATTTAAAAAAATAGTTTCATAAATGACACATTTAGTAGTGCTTATAAATTCTTATTAATCAAATCTTTCTGAAAACTATGGGAAGAGAACATAAGCAAGCATTTTGTTAAGGTTTCTTTCACTATTCTACAGGGAAATTACTAAGTAATGTAACTTATTTGCACCTATTACTTAAAATACGCAGTGGGTAAGCAGTCAGCTGCAAATAAGTGGTTGTTAGTTTAAACCTCTCAGTCACTCAGAGAGTTTGCTTCCATAAAAATTACAGCCTTGGAAATCTTATAGGGCAGTTAAAAGTCTTCCAAAGTTGGTATGAGTCAGAACTGAAATAACAGCAATGGGCTTGGAATCCTTAGAACATCTGATAAATTTGAACCTCCAACCTTCCTCCTTCTGTCAAAGTCAAACTCAAACACTTGCTACCATTAAGCTGGGGTTGTAGTGACCCCTCATCAGGTTTCCTATGCTGTAAATCTTAACAGATGAAGAATGCCACGTTTCTTTTACTGATCAGCTGTTGAATTCAAACTGACAGTGATGCTTAGCCTTTTAACGAGTGACACTACGGACTACAGCAACAAAACTCCCTGGGATTATATCCTGGTCCTATGGTAATGTGGCCTTGGGTAAAGGACTTCAGTTTCTTCATCTATAAAAGGACTACAATAACTGCAGTTATTTCACAGGTTTACTTTGAAATTAAAAGACAATATTATGTAAAGAATTTAAAACAATGTAAGCAATACAGGACAAGTGGTCATGAATATTAGCTATTGTTACTATTAATCTAGAAACAAAAAAAGAAAGATTTACACCAAATACAATGTCATGGTTTCAAAAATGATGTTAAACATCAGAAAGTCTACTGAACTTAACCTTATTTGAAATTATGCAAGAAAACAAAAATACCTTTGACTCTCTCTTGAAAAAGATAACAACAACAACAACAAAATTTCTCTAATACTGTTAAAACAAAGCAAAACGCATTTACCAAAGCACAAAGACATCTGAATGGGATCACTGACTTGCAGCATATAAAGACCATAGTGGGAGAGGAAGTTGGTTTATAAGGATATAGGCTGGACTCGGGAATTTACCTTCAAAAATCTTAGAACAAGCAGGAAACATTTCTTTAAATAAAAAAATGAACTAGAATGTCTTGTTCCTCCATATCTCCCTTTGCAAAGTATTTTTAAGCCTGAACTTTTGTTTTGCTATTCTTACTTAATAGGAGTAAGAATACAACTTTAAGGATTCCACTTGAGACATATCCTTGGATACAACATTGAGAGTCCTTGGTATGATGTCAGTTTGAAGACTAAGGTGCACCTGATTCAGGCCTGATTCAGAAGAAGAACTGATACCTTTGAGTTGTTGTGTTGGAATACTGAATATCCCATTGTTGCTTGTGCCTTTGAGTTGGAACCAACCCATAGTTGATGCTCCAGTGGGTTTTCAGAGGCAGTAAAATGTACAGGAAAAGACTGTCCATCATTCTCATGCAGAGCAGCTGTTGGATTAAAACTGTGTGCCTTTGGGATCGCAGCACCATTTCTTACTACTATGCCACCAGAACTCACACCCCATGGATTGCCAAAAACAAACAAACAAACACCAACCCTGAATGGATATGTTTTGGGAAAAGTGCAACCAAAGTGCTCCTTGGAGCCAAGAATGGCAAAGCATCATCTCTCATACTTTGGACATGTTGCTAGGAGAAGCTATTCCTTGGGAATGGATATCATACTTTGAAAGGTTGAGGGTCAGTGAATGAGAGAAAGATCTCCAAGGAGATTGACTACAGCAATGAGCTCATGAGTATGAGATGGTGAGGATGGCACAGGATAGAAGAAGATTCAAATCTGTTGTTCAAAGGGTCACTATGGGTTGTAATCAATTTGATGGCACCTAACAACTACATCATTCAGGGAGTAGTCAGGCTATACCACTGAGTCAGAACCAACCCATGGTTGACCCTCCATTGAGTTTCCAAAGTTGAAAACGCCCATCTTTCTTTCCCAAAGCCAATGGTGGATTACAACTACTAGAGAGTTAGGACCTTTCTGTTAAGAGCACAACTCCTTGTGTACTATTCCACCAAAACAATCAGGAATTAACAGTAAGGAATATTTTAATTGGTCAGCTAATATAACATCTTCTGATTGACTATTTTCATAAATCATTAAAGCTATGACTGAGCAAATTCTTTGTGTAAGGCCTTTTCTGCATACCAGTTAATATATTATCAAATACATTCTTCCTAATATACAACTTTCACTCCTTTATTTACTTAGCAACTATCATAGATCACTTTCTCAGAAGCAGAGCCTTGAACATGTAGTTCAAGTACTCGGTTATGTCAAACACCTCAAATTTAAAGAACACATTTCTTGAAAAGTCTCTTAAACAATGGGCTAACATAGCAACCTGCCATCAAAAAGCCCTAAGAGAATGTGCTGGTGATTTGCTTGTGCCTTCTGCCTTGACTGACCATAAGGAAAACATTCTTTATTACAAGATTAAGTCTAGTACAAGTTAACAACCTGCTGGAAAGAAGGTCAAGATAAGAAAGGGAAAATACTGAACTTCAGATCAGTCATTTTACTTGAGTCAAATGTACTATGATTTAGAGCCTATGGCACTTCTGGGGGTGAAGGGGAAGTGAGGATAATAAAACTATTACTGAGAATAAAAGAATGAAAGACTCCATGATGATCATAATGAAAACAAGTAACAATTACATTGATATTGGAATTTTCCTTGGGGAGTCCCCAGGATATATCAGCTTCCTCTTTCCAGAAGCTCATTTTCTTCTTTGTAATTTATAAGTTACAACACTCTTCAGTGTAAAACATACAAGCCTCCCTCGCTACTTGAATAAAAAAGAATTTAAAACAGCTGTTTCATTTAAACCAGATGAGAAAGTAAAAATAAGTTGAGATCATCTGTCACCACAAGAAATTAATGGCAAACATTATCTTTTGTGACAGGCCTGTTATATTTCTGAAGATACCATAAGATACATTCCTATGAGGGTGCTGTTTAAAGGCCCATCTGTCTGCTTTGGGCAAATGATTCCAAGCCTAATCCACTTATAGAAAATGTCAACAAAATTGCTTCAACATCAGTGAGCTGAATTATAGAAAACGCCAGGGTAAACTTTAAAAATACGATTCAACTGCAAAAATCTTCATAAATCTAGATTTGTTCAATATACTGGTATCTTGAGAAATCTCTTGCAGTCACTTTGACAAAGGAGCCATTCAATAAAACAACAGAAGTCATCACTTGGGTTTGCCCGCTGCCTGCGCTTTCCTTCCCTCCGATGTGATCATGTGCCTGCATGTCAGCAGATCTAACAAGAAAGGACAGGAGATTAATATCTACCCTTAGCAGGGTGACAAAGATAATGAACCACATTTCAAAAGAAATTTTCATAATGTATGGTCATCAGCACAATAAACAAATACTGCTTTAAAGTTCTAATATCTCAAATTAACCGGTCCTTAGAGAGGGACATCATGCTTGGGAGGGTGGAGGGACAGCACAGGAGAGGAAGGCCCTCTATGAGGTGGATTGATTCAGTGACTGGGATAATTGGGATGGGAGTGTCAGAGACAGTGCGATTGGCACAGGACAGAGCGGAGTTTAGGGCTGTTGTACGTAGGGTCGCTATGAGTCGCAGGCAACTCGATGGCACATAACAACAACAACAACAAGATAGTAAGTGAACCTGAAACTTGAATTTATACTGTTGTCATGGCTGCCATCAACTAGGATCTTCTATATGAACTTTTGTTTAACAAATTCATGCCTGTTCCATTCCAAAATATGTATGCATGATGTACCACACCCTACAGAAAAGGCTATTAACTATAGATACTATTATTAGGGTAATGTTGTTGTTGTTGTTATAGTTCTCATTAAGTGCTATCGAGTCAAACATGACTCATAACAACCCTATGAACAGAAGATCTGAACCCTGTTCTATAACTATCTTCATTTTTCTAAGTTCATAGAGTTTCCAAAGGCATGTTGTTTAGGAAGTTGATGTCACTTGTGCTTCCAAGACTGTCTTAATCTGGGGGCTCTACCAAACACTGTTCACCATAGGTAACCATTACGGCATTGGACACACAAGTGCACAGTGTTCAACATCACAACAACCCCAAATTACCTCAGTACAGCAAACTGACATACTAGTGCTGTACCACTTAGAAGAATGTTCGTCTCAAACACAATTAACAACTAAACAGTCCACACTCAACCCTCAACCAAAACAAGAGAACCCACTTTCCAGAATCTAAATAACTCATGCATGAGTCTCCAAACTGGAGACTTAGGCCCCAATCAACTTTTAAACACAAAGTCCTGCCCACCAGGTCCTGATTGGCTCTAAACAAGAGGCTTCCAGCCCACAGCTCATTGTTAGCTAAATTCAGCAAAACCAATTCAGCTCTCACACAATTGTGAATGAAATAAAAAAAAAAAAGAAACAGTCCACACCCAACCCACAACCAAAGCAAAAGAACCCATCTTCAAGAATCTAACTGCTTCACACATGAAGCTCCAAACCTCCTTTGGAGGGTGACATTAGAAGGGTATTTTTTAAATGTGTTCTGGCATTTGTGAGATAACACTTCACTCTTAAAATTTCTGGTGAGTATTGTTGTTGTCTGGTGATTACATTACTCAAATTACTGGTTACCTTTCTATAAAACATACCAGGATAAGAGTGTTGATGTAATAATTTTCTACCTCTACACAACCCACTGTCAGTTCTGCTTCACTGTGACTGTACAGGACAGACCAGAACAACCCCTTAGAGTCTCCTAGGTACTCATTATGGAAGCATACTGCCACTCCTTATTCCCCTGGGAGCAGTTGGTGGGTTCACACTATCCACATTTTTGTTTTGCTGACAAGTGCTTTAACCACTGCTCTTCCAGGCTGCCTTATTCACAGTGCTGTGAATTTCAATAAGCAATTGTCCTCTCATACACCTGGTCTAGGCTACACAAATCTAAGCTTGTGCTCACATTGCATTGTGTATTAATGACATGCCCAGGAACCCAATGACAGTGGTATTACATCTGACTGAGACATGCCTTTCTAGTAAGGATGTGTATTCCTTCCACCTGCAAGTTCATAAAACTTTTAAATACAGTGAAATTGTCGCCACTGAGAATGTATCAAGGCTGGTCCATCCTGTGACACATTTACTGTTTTAATTGTCAAATAGTTGCTAGCAAGGCCATGCCAAAGAAGCAACTGCCATGTACCTTCCATCCAGTTAATCATTCTTTATGAATGAGGTTAAGATGATTTAAAATGAAACATGGTGCTGCCTATTAATAGTTCAATTAAAGATGCAGCCAACTGGGCTTCCTTCACAATGACTGGCTTGAAGATTTGGCCATTAATGAGACATTCATTGTTGGTGCCCTAAAGCTGGTGAAACATTCAGTTACACAGTAGACTGTTATTCTTTGTTAAGACCTGTTTTCCCTAATCTGATCTTCAATCAAGCTTCAGATATCAAACTCAAGCCATTCAAAACACAAATTTACTAATAACACTTTCAATTTTTTTTTTCACTCTTACACACAAAAATTGCCCAAACTAGCATTTGTATTTCCTTACTGTTAATACTGTCCTGGGTTGGTTTAAGCAATCTATCATTCCCATCTACCCATGAACCCTTTATCCTAAATATCTAAATATGCATAAGATAAAAATAAGCACATCTGACAGAACCACAATGCCAACAACACCCTATGAAATTAGCCATCACTAAATAATTACCTCTGATATGCAGTGGATACTTAAACATTCACAAATATTCCCCCAAAGTGTTTTGTAACATTTTGTTTTTAAAAATCCAGAAGCTAACCAAGTGTGCACATTATTAGCACCTTTGAAACAGAACCGTTACTTGACGTTAGGATAAAAGCAAGAGTGAGGAAGGAGTACCTTGGGAAACCCAAGGCAAAGTTTGCAGCAGTAAATACTGTTTACTTGAAAGATACACATTTCTACAGCTTTACTTCTACTGACTTTATGGAATATGTCCTATTAAATCATCACGTACACTTGTCAAAACATTCCTTCTAAATGTCAAATACTACCATTCTTATTTTTAAATCAATTTTATAAATATTTATACCTGGAAGTATCCCTCATACATTCACCACACCCATTCAGTTTTGTGGGTATCATTTTGACAGCTCCCTCAACATTCTTCCTATCCAGATCAAGACATTCAGATTTCTTCCCCAGAACAGATGAGTGTGAAGGTTACACCAGCAGAAACTAGTGGGAGCGAGCATTCCTATCTAATTCATCTATATTTCATCAACTGGGTTTCTTAGGCCTTCATTTGATGAGGAGGGAAATAATTACAAAAGACGTTTAAATTGTCACTCCAGAACTCTTACTCTCTCTAATGGGCCATGCTTAAGAAAATAGACCCGTGCTGATTCTAAGGTGGGCTAGCCCTTTTCTATATTACAACTGACTACCTCAGGGACCACAACTGGTTACGGGAGAGAGAGCCCTGATAGGGTAGTGATTAAAATACTTGGTTGACAACTTCAACAGCAGAGATTTGAAACCAGCAGCCATTCTAAGGCAGCAAGATGTGGTAGTAATCTGCTTCTGAAATATATTACAGCTTCTGGAATCCTATGAGGCAGTGCTACTCTGCCCTACAGGGTCACTAAGAGGTGGAATTGAATAAGTATCAGTAGATTTTTGGTTAGTTTTTTTGCAGGCATCGTCTGAAAGCAAAAGATGATATGTGGTGTGCTAAGCAGTGATGATGATAATCAGATAATTAGTCAAACTGATTAGATGAATTTTCAGAGATTTCAACTGGCTAATTTGGAAACAGGAGTGGCATCTGCTTCCTAAACAACATGCCTCCAGAAGCTCTGTGAACTTTGAGATCAACAATAGTTCTAGGAAGGCTTCAGATATTTTGGTCATAGGGTCACTATGAGTTGTGCTCGACTCGACGACAGTCAACAACAACAACAACTGAAAGAGAAGGTAGCCTGGCATAGTATGTTGCATGTTGAGCTACTAGCCAAATGGTCAGGGTTTGAACCTACGAGTCTTTCCATGGGAAGAAGGTATGACAATCTGCTCTTATAAAGAAGTTACAACCTTGGAAACCCAATGGAGAGTCTCTATGAGTCAGTACCAAATCAAAGACGGTAGATGGGTTTGGGATAATTCAGAGGTTTAATCAGTGGCCAAGATAAAAAAGAAGACGTACAGAGAGGAAGGGAGCAAGAGTACCAGGTCAAAGCAGCTCCAATGCCAAAGAACTACAGGTACATGTACAAATCCTTACTCCCAAAGGAGGGGAAAGTCTTCCAAAGCCTGCTTGAATTGTGAAAGCTCTTCTCAGCAGAGATTCCACCAGGCTGCTCAATCAGAGGCTCCTCACACGACACTTCTTTATTGTATTGTTACATATATTTTCACCTATGACAGCAGATTCAAATGCTGGTGATGTTCTATGGTCCCTATATATATGTACAAATAGTCTAGGTTCTCTAAAATATATGGAGGTCTGTGCTTTATTGGATTTTCAGTGGTTGAGGAAAATAAGCAATAGATCACCAGGCCTTCCTTCTGAGGCTGCTCTGGCTGGACTTGAATCTCCAGTCTTTTGGTGAGCACCCAAGCACATTCACTCTTTATACTATTATCTCCTATGGCTTCTCTAACAAAACCTGCACAAATTCGTTTGTTACTATTATTATTAAGTGTGGGAGAATTATATTTTAAATAAGAAATGACAGCCTTGTTACAATTTCAATCAAACCATTTGATCTGCTGATAACCACAGCCAGATAATCTCACCATCTTTTTTTCCAGCTTTTCTAAGTTTCTTGTAGAGAAAACCAGAGTAAGTCAAAAGGATGAGAAAACCTGGGTAACAGCTGATGTCTATAGTGAGAAGAATGATTGGCAACTTATGAGGTGGCTGTGGGACCTTGGGAAATCACAGGAACTATGTGGTCTGTGGTTTCCTTTTTCTACTTCAGTGAGCAGTCTCTGAAATCACCTTCGGTTATGGACTGAATTTGTACCCCAAATAAATGTGCTGAAGTCTTTTCACTCCCGGTACTTGTGGATGTGACCTCATTTGAACAGAGGGTCATTGCAGACCTTTAAGACATTCTCAGCTGATAAAAGGTTATACTGGAGTAGAGTGGGTCCAACAACTATATAAATAAAGTTCTAAAACAGAAGAGCAAGAGAGACTGAGGGGAGAGGATCACGGGAGGATGGAGATGAAAATTGCTGCAAATATAAGCCAAAGTGGCCACCAGGTGCTCAGACAGACAAGAGAAGGTCTTCTTCCCCTAGCACCTACAGAAAGTATAGTGCTGCCACCACCCTGAATTTGGATTGAGCTTCCCAAGCTCAACATGAAGAAAACAAAGATTCTCACCACTGGGTTGATTGGCAGCATCATGATAGATGATGAACAGATTGACATTGTTAACAGCTTCTGTTTGCTTGGCTCTGCAATCAACACTCTTGGTACCAGCAGCCAAGAAATAAAAAGACGAATTGCACTAGGAAAGTCTGATGTCAGACCAGAGTACTGAAGAACAATATTATCAATCTGGAGAGTAAGGTGCCTGATCCAGGCCGTGGTTTTCACAATTACATATTATGCATCAGAAAGCTGGGCAATGATTAGGGGTGATAGAAGGAGAATTGATGCCTTTGAGTCATGGTGTTGGAGAAAAGTACTGAATATACCATGGACTGGTAGGAGAACAAATAGGTTCACCCTAGAGTGAGTAAAACCAAGCTGCTCCTTGGAAGGAAGGATTCTGAAGCTTGGTCTGACATATTTTGGGCATGTTGCAATAAGGGACTGATCCTTGGAGAGGGACATCATTCTTGTGAGAGTGGAGGGACAGCACAAGAGAGGAAGACCCTGAATGAGATGGGTTGACTCAATGATTGGGGCAATGGGAGTAGATGTGTCAGAGACAATGAGGTTGGCACAGGATAGAGCAAGGTTCAGGGCTGTTGTACATAAGTTTGATATGACTCTCAAGTGCTTTGACAGCACTTAACAATAATAGTAACAAACAAATTTGTGCAGTTTTTGTTACAGAAGTCATAGGAGATAATAGTACAAAGAGTGAATGTGCTTGGGTGCTCACCAAAAGACTGGAGATTCAAGTCCAGCCAGAGCAGCCTCAGAAGGAAGGCCTGGTGATCTATTGCTAATTCTCCTCAGCCACTAAAAACCCAATAAAGCACAGACCTCCATTGATCCATACAGGGCCATGAGTCAGAACCAACTCCATGGCAAATGATTTGGTTTGATTCGTATTTTTAGGGAACTAACACATCTTCTTATATTAAAATCCTATCATATTAACTTGGGCTCTGTTTAACATTGTTTGGTTAAAATCAGTAATTTTATCATCTGAAATATGAGAGTCTGTCTAATGGGAGAGAGGGCAGTATGGTTCCATGGTAGAAGTCTTACCCTCCATGAGGGAGACCAGGGTTCAACTCCCAGACAATCCATCTCATAAGCACCACCTACATGTGAGTGGATGCTTACGTGTTGTTACAACTCTTAACAGATTTCAGCAGAGTGTCCAGACTACTATGAACTAGGAGGAAAGGCATCATGATCTACTTCAGAAAACAAGCCAAGGGAAACTCTCTGGGTCACAGTGACTCAAGTGCCATCCGTCATGAGGATGGCGTAGGGCCAAGCAGGCTCTAATGTCGCTGTGGTGTGCATGGTGTCACCATGAATCAGGGGTCAACCTGATGGCAGCTAACAACAACATCTAGTGAGGCTGAGATAAGTGCGTCATAAAGGAAGACCAAAGAAGTGTGGGAACGCACGACAAATTACATCTAACCCTGTGGAGTTGGAGAGGGAGGGGAAGAGGATCACAGCGTCAGTGAAAATACCCTGAAGACATGATGCCTGAGTTAACATGAGACTCAAAGATAAAGGAGTACAGCAAAGTGGGGCTCCAAGAGCGGGGGTACAAGGCACACATTCGAGAGGGAAGGAGGCGCTCCTCTGCTCAGCATCAGAGCACAACTGCTACAGGGAATAAACTGGAATGTGGCAGGAGTAACATGAAGAGGGAGATGAAAAAAAATCCCCCAAAATCCCGAGACAAAGGAGGAAGAACAGAGTATGGAGGCCCAGAAATCAGGAGGCAGAACTACAAAAAAAGAGGGTGTGGCCAACTAGAATGTTCCCAAATAGTCAACTGAGATAAAAGCTGAAAAGCGTCCAGGAGATTTTGCGACAAGGAGGTTACAGGAGACTTGGTGAGAGTAGTTTAATGGAGTGTTAAAGAAATAAGATGGAGGTTGGCTAAGGATAGAGTGAGCGATTAGGAACTGGGCACAGCAAATATAAACCAGCACCTTAAGAAGTTTGACTGTTTTGGCCCAAGGCAGGCAAAAAGTCTTTTGAAGTGTTTTATAAACATATATTTGCTGGAGGATCAGCTAGGGTCCTTTCCTGATAGAAAAGAAGAAAACTATAGAACAGATAGCACATTCTTCTAAGTGCCATAGCACTGATCTGTCCATTTGCTGCTGTACAGAGGTAACAGTGGTTGCTGTGATGCTAAACACTGTGACACTGATGTGTCAAATGTGTTAATGGTTATCCACGGTGGACAGTGTTGGGTGGAGCTCCCCGATTAAAACAAGCTTGGAAGCAGGTGGCTTCAAAAATAGCTTGCCTCTGAAAACTCTATGAACTTGGAGAAACGATGAAAGTTATACAAGTGTTCAGTCTATAGTTCATAGTATCTCTATGAATCATCTATGACTTGATGGCATTTAACAACAACAACAAAAGGACCTATTGAGATTGGAGGAGTCCCTGAGACCTTGAATTGAAATTGCCCCCTGAATACACCCATAATGTAATAGTTTAGTCCCAAATGTGAAGATAGCCACCCTTAAAAACTTTAAAAATTAATTTATTTTCCTCTCTGGCTGCATGATTAAAAGCCACCATTATGAATGACATACAGACTATCTGGACCAGGAAGTTCATGACCAACTTATTACTGCAATGGAAACAAATGGTTATTGATGTTCTTCAGCCTGGGAAGGCAACAATTCTAAGACAGGAATTCAAGAAAAACTAGTAAAAATGGACAAGACCACACCAGATGTCATCTTGTGTTCAGATTCAGAACCCACTTCAGTGGGGCCAAGACGATGGGTTTTGGCATGATTTATGGCTGCTTGGATTATATAAGGAAAAATGAACCCAAACCCAGACATGCACAGCATGGCCCGTATGAGAAGAAAAAGACATCAAGGAAGCAGTGCGAGGAGTGCAGAGCAGGACGGAGAAATCAAGGGGACTGCAAAGGCCAGCGTCAGAGCTGGCAGAAAACAAGCTGGAGACTGGATAACAGAAGGAATAAACGTTCACCAGTGACTTCATCTGCAATGACTGTACAGCTTTGTACCATGCGATTAATAAACTATAAAATCCTCAAAATGAATAAATTCCTATATGAGATTCATATTTGTTTCCATTCCCAAGAAAGGTGATCCAACAGAATATGGACATTATTGAACAATATCATTGATATCATATGCATGCAAAATACTGTTGAAGATCATTCAAAAACAGTGGAACAGTAGGAATACATAGATAGGGAACTGCTAGAAGTTCAACAAGGATTTAGAAGAGGCCATGGCACCAGGTATATCATTGCTGATGTCAGATGGATACTACTGGCTGAAAGTAAAGAATACCAGAAGAATGTGTATTTGTGCTTTATTGACTATGCAAAGGCATTTGAATGTGTGGATCATGACAATCTGTGGCTGACATTGAGAGGAATGGGGATCCCAGAGCATTATGCTCATGCCGAACCTATATCTAGACTCTATATCTGTATATATCTATATCTATATCTATATCTATATCTATATCTATATCTATATCTATATCTATATCTATATCTATATCTATATCTATATCTATATCTATATCTATATCTATATCTATATCTATAAATTTTATGCTGGACCTGTATCTAGGCTGTGAGCAAACGTGCCAGCTGAGCTCTACATGGTTTGGAATTGGGAAGGGAATGTGCCAGGGTTGTATTCTCTCTCCATACCTAGTCAATCTGTAAGCTGAGAAAATTACCTGAGAAGCTGGATACTATGAGGAGGAGCGTGGGATCAGGATTACAGGGGGACTTATCAATAATCTGTGTTATGCAGATGACACAACGTTGCTTGCTGAAAATGAGGAGGACCTGAAGCACCTGTTGCAGAAGATCAAGGAATGCAGCCTTTGGTATGGATCGCATCTCAATGTCAGGAAAACAAAGATTCTTACCACTGGAATGATAGGTGGCGTCATGAGAAATGGAGAGAAGATTCAAACTGTCAAAAACTTCATCTTGCTTGGATCCACTTGCTTGGTACCAGCAGTCAGGAAATAAGGAGATGCATTGCACAGGGAAAATCTTCAGTCAGGGGCCTTTTCAAATTATTGAGAAGTGGTGTCAGTTTGAAGACTAAGGTGCATCTGATTCAGGCTGTAGTCTTTCCAATTACTTGCTATGCATCTGAGAGCTGGACAGTGAATTAGGATGGCAGGAAAAGAAACGATGCCTTTGAGGTGTGTTGTTGGAGAAGAGCACTGAGCATCCCATGGATGGCCAAAAAATAAACAGCTATGTCTTAGAGAGGGTGCAGCCAGAGTGCTCTTCGGAAGCAAGAATGATGAGGTTTACCTTACATACTTTGGACATGTTACTAAGAGGTGGTATTCCTTGGAGAAGTACTTAACGCTCAGAAAAATGGAGGGTAGGTGAAGGAGAAGAAGACCCTCAAGCAGGTGGATTGACACGGTGACTGCTACAATAGGCTCTTGTGTATCAGGAAGTGTGAGGATGGCACACAATAGAACAGGGTTCAGATCTTTTTGTACATAGGGTCATTACGAGTCATACTCAACTCAATGGCCCCTAACCACCATCACCACAACAATAACAACAACATGAGATCAAATAGTTAACAGTTCTTGTAAAACTCAACTTTCAAGTTATGTACAGAACAGTCCCTACAATGGCCACAGTGATACTCCAGACTTGCTGGGTTATTGCTTATTGACCCTTGAAAGGAATGGTGTCTTGGGACCTCAGTCAAGTCCTTTGGTGACTTCCTCCTGTCAGGTAGTCACTGGTACTTGGATGTTTCTGTTTCTGTAACTTAGTAAGTACAGGAACAGTAGACAAAGAGTACTTATGTCAATACAGCATACGTTAACCCACACCACGCCCAGTCCCTTAGTAATATTTTACCATTCGTAGACTCCCTATATGTAAGTCCTCATGAAAGTATCTCTGAGTTTTTTCTTCAGTCTATTTGACACATGTACCTTTCAGCTTAAACTCCCTGTGTGTTACTGCACAACAGAAGAGAAGGTTAGGGGCAGGGGATTAAATTAATGTTAGTGAAACAACTGGAACAAGTGGGCACAATGTCAAGAAGACACTGGAACAGGAATGACTCTTGTTGTATACATTTTCACAGAAAAAAAAGGAAATATTAATTTAAGAAAAAAGATCACAGCCTTGGAAACCTTACGGGACACTTCTACTTTGCTCCACAGGGTTGCTCTAAATTCATATCCCCTCCATGGCAATGAAGACTACCTCCAGGGAATGAAGAATTTTTATTTTGTCCACCAGGTGGCTCTCTTGCTTTGGGTTTAAGTAGTGAGTGCGCGCCAGTCCACAAAATGCTTAAACAATGGTTAGCAATGGCCTTCTAATATCATTTAGGGAGCTCTGGTGCCCTAATGATAAGAACCTGTGCTGTAATCCCACAGGCAAGAAATTCAAATCCACCAGCTGCTCCATAGCGAAGGGTTGGCAAATTCCTCTTGTATGATTTGCTGCCTCTGAAAATAAGCTGGAGGGTCAGCTATGAATCGGTTCCAACTCAATGGCACACAACTCAAATATCATTTAGTTTATTACTCTGCGTCCTTGAATACTTAAACCTAGAGCACTCTAAGTATGTAAAAATTACTTAAAATAAATTCTACAAATTTACTAACAGTGATGGTGTATCACTCTGTAGAAGGTGCATTTAACTTGCAAGTGAACACGTTTTTAGACAGAAAGTATCTGAAAATAATCTGAAATAAGTACACTTTTTCAAAGGCAGAAAAGCATCTAGCTACTACTGTTCATTGTCACAATTTGATGAGGTAAAAATGATGACAATATGTCAAATAACATCTAGGTTTTTTAAATAAGATAAAAGTGAAAATATTGCTGTTCCTAATGCCATATCTTTCTACTTGCTCTTTATAGAATTATGACATATACAACTTAATCTAATATTAAGTTCTCAGCTTTAGGTAATTTGTGGAGAATTTGAAGACAAAGATTCTCGCCTTCTCTACTTGATATTGGTTATTAGCATGATTCAGTATGCTGAATCTTTTATCTTTATGTATTTTTTAATATTCTCAATAAGGAAGATATATGCATTGAAGGGGAACTGGAAAGTCCCAGGCTTTTTATAAAAAACCTCCTGTTGCCTGTCTCCCATCTTGCTGTATTGAAAACACTCTAAGAACAGAAGTGTTAGAAGATAGAAGAGACAGACCACCATGTAAATAAAGATGCTAAAAGAATAAAGGGACAGATAAGGACAAAAGTAGGCCTCACATGTTGTGCAGGGTCAAGTAGATCTGGATGCATAGTGACCTTCTAAGGCACAGCTGAACTGCACCATCCTATAATGTTTACAGACGCAGATCAAGAGGTGTTTTCCTTGGGAGTGCCCAGTGGATTCCAACAGCTGGTCTTTAAAAAAAAATTATTTTTATTTTAATGAAAGTTTACAGAGACTTTGGGTTTCCATTCATTCATTGTTGCACTTTTCTCCCTGACCACCCTCTCCCCACATTTGCTTTTCTTTTTGAAAAGTAAAAGAAAAAATTCTTTCATTGTTATTCAATCCCTTCCCCCAAGTCCACTCCACTATGCTACCTTTTTTCTGGACTCCTGACATGACAACAACAGCTGGTCTTTGCAGTATTAGCTTAATGCTGAACTATTTCCACCGTAAAAATCTGTTTTCCATTTTTCAGTGCACAGAAGGGCTAAGAACATTCACACACATGCATCCTAACTTAGAGATGGTGGTAGTGTTGTAACATACTATGAAGTCGAAGCCAACTCATAGGCAACACTCCAGCAAGTTTTTAGAAACTATACATTCTATGGGAGAAGACTGGTCCTCCTTCTCTCATGGAGAAGCTGGTGGGATCAAATCTGGTGTCTCTGGGTTGGCAACACAATGCCTTACCACTAAGCCATCAGAGCTTCCTACACACTAACAGTACAGCAAAAATTTGCTTCCCTCCTTCACAAATCTGCTGAGAAGCCAGATCCTAAAGTTTTCAGCTTGCCACTTGGGTAGAATGAGTGTTAGCAAGGATTCCAAGTGGGAATGGGATAAATGGGAATGTACGGGAAGCTCCTTCACACAGAAGATTGGGAAATCCCTCGGTTTCAGGCCACAGGCAAGGCCAGGGCAGTGGGTCATTTTTCCCTCCGATTCTTTCTATTCTTCCTTACTTTCAGAAAAAACTTAAAAAGTAAGTACAATAAATTACCCACTGAGAAAAACCACCTCTGAAAGAGATAAGGCATTCTTATAAGAAAGGCAAAGATTTATAACCCTAAATGTCATTATTATATTAAGAGATGTCATATTAATGGTAGAGAAGCTGGAGTGGGGCAGAAGGGAAACACAAATACAGAAGCAGGAATAAATTTTAGATATTTAGAGATTTGCTAAGTTTTAAGACATGGTTGTAGCACAAAAAGAAAACAGAAACTAAACCAAAAGGAGGGGGGAAACCAACCAAACACTAGGAAAAGGATTTTCTTAAACAAAATAGAACCACTTCATCAGAAAGAACTCTGAGGGACACTGAACATTGGACAACTCTGTTCCAAAAGACCTCTATAAACTCTTCAAAAGCAACAGTGTGACCTTGAGTATTACAGTGCACTTGGCCTAGTCGAGAGTATCTTCCATCACTTTGTATACACGTGAAAGTCTGATTCTGATTAAGGAAGACTGAAGAGTTGTGGTGTTGGCAGAGAAGTATGCCATGGACTGCCAGAGGAAACAAATCTGATTTGGAACAAGTACAACTAGAATGCTCTTCTGATGCAAGGATGGTCAGATTTGGTCTCATATTTTGAACATTGAATCAAGCGGGATCAGACCTCAGAAAAGTACATCCTGCTTAGTCAAGAGGAAGGTCAATGGAAAAGAGGAAAATCCTCAAAGAGATGAATTGACACAGCAGCTACAACAAATGGGCTCAAACATAGCAGATCCCTGAAAATGGTAAAAGCCCAGGCAGTGGATTGTTCTGTTACTGAGTCTCTATGAGTCAGAACCAACTCAACAATACCCAATAATAAATCAGAGTCCTGGAGGCGCAGGACTTAAGTGCTCGTCTGCTAACACAAGGGCCAATGGCTCGAAGCCACTTCAGGGGTCCTGAGGAAGAAAAACCCTGACTATCTGCTCACATAAAGATTATGACCAACAAAACCCTATACTGAGATAGTATCAATCTGTATAGGAGTCACTACAAGTCAGCACAGACACACTTAGAACTTTAGGAGTTCCTGGGTGGTGCAAACAGTTGTTTGGCTAATATTGTTGAATGCCAGAGTCGATATGCCTTGGGATGGTCTAGGCTATTATCTTTCTAGAAGGAGGTCAGCAGGTGCTTCTCCCACAGTGCCACTAGGTGAGTTCAAACTGTCAACTTTTCAGTTAGCCACCAAGCCCTGAACCACCATACCAATACTAGCTCAAAAGTTGGCAGTTCAAATCCACCCTGAAGGCACACCTCATGATTTGCTTCTGAAAAGTGTAATAACTGTGAAAACACTGTAGAGTTCTGCTCTGCACACCTGGAATCAGCGTGGAAACCAACACCATCAGCAACAGTAACAACAGCAGAATTTGAAAACTGTGTTACTTTAGAATATGTTCTTCTAAGGAAAATATCTGTTCCTTCCTCTTTATTTATATGGCCCTGTTTTGCTGTCCTGTGTCTTATTTATCTAGCACCGCTGTAAGAGAGGGAGCTCTGGTGATATGTCCCTAGGAAGCTGCATTAACAGCTCACACACTGTGCCTTTCTAAAGGTTCAGATCCACTAGCAACGCCACAGGAGAAAGATGAGCAATCTTCCCTGGTGCAACTTCAGCTGGTTCCAACTTGATGGCAATTAGAGCAGAGTTGAGATACCACAGTGAATGCCTTTACCAAACAGAAACGTATTCTCTCACAGTGTAGGAGACGAGAAGTCCAAATTCAAGGTGCTGGCTCCAAGGGAAGGATGCTTCTCCCAGCATGCTCTAGGGGAAGGTCTTTGTCTCCTTTCAATATCAATAGGCCTGGTGTCCTAGGGAGATCTTCATGCATCCTACCATCAATCTTCCCTGAAGTCTAGAAGGGTATCAGTGTTGGGACCCTGAGTCTAAAAGACCTAGTTCCTCCTGGATTTTATTCTTGGTGGTGCGGAAGTCTTTCTCTACACTCAATTTTCTCTCCTTTTGTCTCTTATAAGATAAATGATAACAGACCACACCCCTGAAAACTCCTTGTTCATGGTTCAGAGCTATGACCTGAGTAAGGGTGCTGCAGGGTGCTGCTTTCAACTTCAATCCTGTCGCATTAACACAACAAACATAACCTAATCCTCATAAATACACAGAGGTCAAGATTTAAATTACAAATAGGAGAGAATAACATCAGTTTGCACCATGGGAGATAAAGACACCATTCCCTAACTGCCATACCACACCAACATAACTGTCAAAGTGCTGAGAATCACGGTCTAGGCAAGGTGACATATTCGGGGAACACACAATTCCATCTATGACATATTGCTTCTATAATCAATACAAAATCATAAATATGCGTGGATTCAGAATCTATGATGGAGCGTTCCAGGCAGTTTATTAGCAGGATTTCATTACCTGCTCTTTTTTCTCTAAAAGTTTCCATATTTATTGGTTCTAACAGTCAGGCCAGAGGATGTCTCTGTACTACAGAGAAATCAACGGATCTTGGCGACCATCACAGCTGCCTTCAAAGGGTGACCTTTAGTTGTCATTGCAGAAGCATATTCCTCAACATGACATATTATTATTTTTTAATCCTCAGCTTAAGGTTGAATATTTTAATAAGTGTTTCGACTAATGTCAACTTCAAGGGTATTTTAATCATCACAGCTGATTTCCTTCTTCTCTGGGTAATATTTTCTTTTCTCCTGTACTTGAAAAAATGGGGCGTGGCAGTTCTGCCATAGAGATGAATTCTTTCAGCTATGGAGTCAAAACACAGCTAACAGTGTTTTGAAGTAACAGTCTCCAACACTCCTCATACCTACGTACCACCTGATGTTTGTTTTGTACAGTAAGAGTTGAAAAATTATAAAGATTCTGGAGTTACTCTAGACAAACTGCTCATTAAAACAAAAATTTCCATAGGATATAAAACCTTAATATTCTTAACACTAAGAGAAAAAGAAATTAAGCTCCATTCTTCATTTTGAAGTCTAGTCAAGACTATAATAAATTTGTACTGTGACTTGCAGCTAAATTTAGATTATTATATACATAATATTTAACATTATATTAACTATACAGTAAAGGGGGAGAGGGGTTTGTGTGGGGAGAAGGGTGCAACAATGAATGAATGGAATTCCAAACTCTCTGTAGATGTTCATTGAAATGAAAAATAAACAAACTAAATTAAAAAAATAATTATATATGTTCCTATATATACTTCAAGAATATTATAGATGATAGAGATATAGAGATAGAGATAGAGATAGAGATAGAGATAGAGATAGAGATAGATAGATACAGATCTCTCTCTCTCTCTCTTTCATACAGACTAGCTGGTGGATTGAAGCAGCATATTTAGTATTTAGTTAACGGCCAAGGTTTTAACCACTATAACAGTAGAAGTTCCTATTACTAGTTACTCATCCATTGCCGTTGATTTGCAACTGACTCATAAATGACTCTCCAGCAAGTTTTCAGAAGCTGTGAATCCCACCAGAGGAGACTGCCCATATCAAATATGTCACATTACGGCTAATGTGCTTTTTCATGGACTATATCTATATTTATATCTATATCTATCTATTCCATGAAAAAGCAAGCAGGAGTGGCATCCACTTCCTAAACAACATGCCTCTGGAAACGCTATGAACTTTGATATAGAAGGCTTCAGGCCTTTTGTTCATAAGGTCACTAAGAGTCCTGCTCTACTTGGAGGTAATCAACAACAACAACATATATAAAATAGCTGTGTAGTAAGCAGGACAATTTTATCACATAAGGACAATGCATGCAGACTGCTAGTGACTGGCCATTCCACTCGTTAGCTAGTTGCTGGTTATTATCTAACTTTTCTGTCCTTCAGTTTCCTTGTACGCTAATAGTACCTATAATACCTGATTATTAGAATTGCATGATGTAATAATTATGAGAACGCTGGTGACCTAGTGAAAAGTAGCTGTACTGTCATTCCCCAGGCATGTGGTTCAAATCCGCCAGCTGGTCCATGGGAAAAAGATGGGTAATCTCCTATGTGATATACTCCCACTAAAAACCTTTCTGGAGGGTCAGCTGTGAGTTGCTTCCAACTTAATGGTACACCACAACAAGAAGAAGTATGAAGCATTAGAACATTGGCAAAGAACAGGCAGCTCATAGATGTTAGCTATAATTCTTTTAAAAATATTATTTTATATTGGCTTGCTCATAAAGTTTGTATATATTGTGTTTCACACTATCCTTATTTCACATTGTGTTTCATACAATCATTCCCATTCATTATATTTTATAAAATAAATCAGTGTTGAACTATGCCCACCATTGTCCCGTCTTTCCAGATCCCCGCTGCATCTGTTATTCTTATTGTTGGTAAAGTGCATTCTGTATTAGTGAACATATTAGACAAGATAATCAAAGTCATCAGTTCCAATTAGTCACAAGAAATACCAGGGGTGCAGTGGCACAAGCACTGAAGTACTAACATAAAGGTCAATAGTTCAAATTAGCCAACTGATCTGCAAGGCATCATGGCTTAAATTGTGCCTCTTCCTCAACATACATGTATATAATGATGTAACTTAGAACCTATGCAATGATTCCTCATTCATTCATCCATTCCTGTATAATGAAGTGTACTGGTGGCCTAGTGGCAAGAAGCTGCCCTGCAATCCCAAAAACAAGAAGTTCAAATCCACCAGATGCTTTGCTGTAGAAGGAGGGGCAATCGTCCCCCTGTGCCAGTCGGAGATGACTCAGTGGTACACAACACCACAGGATCCCAAGAAACCAAATGGTTTTAGAGGATTCAAGTGGAATTTAACACTCTCTAATCCCATCATAATCCTAACGGGATGTAAAGGGAAATCCTCCAGGGTGTGATAAGTAATATCTTTAAAAAAAATATATATGAAATGCTTCACAAATTTGTGTGTCATCCTTGCGCAGGGGCCATGCTAACCTTCTCTGTATCATTCCAATTTTAGTATATGTGCTGCTGAAGCGAGCACAAGTAATACTTTCTATCTCGATAGAAAATGAAGCGAGGGGGCTCAGTGTCATCAGGAAATAATTACTAGCAGTATGTCCTTTTGGACCTGAGTTCCTGCAGAACACAACTCCTTGACATCAGGGAAGGCAAGAACACACGGAGGTCTTCAGGCAATGCTAGGTCTACAGATGCTGAAGAAATAGTTAGTGGCTTAAAAAATTTTGATACTTAAAAGAGGAGAGAATTATTCCATAAACACAGGCAAGACGAAAGGGGAGAAGTTTGACAGTTTGGTACTTGAGTGAATTCTAGAAAAGAGAAACATCTCAAACCATTTTCATATGGTTACAGCACTAGGTATATGAGGAAGAGTTTCTTAAATATTATTTTTAAAATGAAGTAGAAAGGACAGTGATGATTTAAAAGAGAGAAAGAAACTCAAGGGGAAATGTTGCTAAGATATTAAAAATGATCAATCATGTGTAAAATGTAAAGTTTTGTCATTTGGGTTACTGAAACCTAAAGCATGCTAGCAATGAATATGAAATTAAAGAGCATTAAGTATCTTCTGCAATCTTTCCATGAGAAAGCAAGAGCAACAGTAATTAGAATTTTACCACACCTATATAAATTTCAATATTCTTTCCTAGGTTTACAGTCACCTAATTCAATTCAGGAAACATATCTTGAGCACATACCATGTGCTGATTTCTGTTATTATTGTTTTAATGTGATGTCAAGTTGATTACAATTCACAGCAACCCTATGAACAGCAGCCCTGAGCCAGCCTCAACACCTCTGACATACCTGACCACACTGCCACATTCACTGTGTCAATTCATCTCATGCAGGGTCTTTCTCTCTTACAGTGTCCCTCCACCCTTCCAAGCATGATGTTTTTCTCCAAAGATGGACCCTTCCTGACAACATGCCCAAAGCATGTGAGATGGACCCTTAAAATCCTTGCCACCAAGACAGACTTGTTTGTCCATGTGTTCAACACTCCTCTCCAGTAGCACAACTCAACGACATCATCTTCTTTTATATCATCCTTAGTCACTGTCTAGCTTTCAGATGCAATAGCAAGCAGTTGAGAAAATCAGTGCTAGAATCAAATGCATATTACTGTGAGACTGGTATAATTTCCCTTTAGAACTCTGGGGAAGTCCTTGACCACAGATTATTCCAATGCAACTCATCTTTTGCTTTCCTGACTGCTGGTGCCAAGGGTGTTGATTGTGGTTCTGAGTAAGATAAAACCATTTATTGTAGTAATATTAATAAGTTAAATCAAACAACAGAATTCTAAAACATAGCATAAGACAATAAAAAACTGTATATCCTCCACACTTGGACCATATATGTATATGTATATGCACATATATATTCAGACTACATATGTATACACTTGTGTACCTACATTCAGGGAAATGACTGGAAGAGTGATCTGTGTGGAAACTACAGAACTATATCATTGATTTCACATGCAAGCAAGATTCTGCTGAAGATTATCCAAAAACGACTGGAACAGCACATCATCAGAGAATTGCCAGAAGTCCAGGCTGGGTTTAGAAGGGGTCGTGGTACTAGGGATATTGTTGCTGATGTTAGATGGATCTTAGCTGAAAGCAGGGAATACCAGAAGAATGTCTATCTGTGTTTCATTGATTATGAAAAGGCGTTTGACTGTGTGGATCACAACAAACTGTGGCTGACTCTGAGAAGAATGGGAATCCCAGAACATTTAATCGTGCTAATGCGAAATCTATACTTGGACCAAGAGGCAGTCGTCAGAACAGAGCAAGGGAACACTGCATGGTTCAAAATTGGGAAGGGTGTCTGCCAGAGACATGCCCTATCTCCATACCTTTTCAACCTGTATGCAGAGCAGATTATCTGAGAGGCTGGGCTCTATGAGGAGAATTGTGGAGTCAGGATTGGTGGGAGATCTATTAACAATCTGTGTTATACAGATGATACATCCCTGCTTGCTGAAACTGAGGAGGACCTCATGCACTTGCTGCAGAGGGTCAAGGACTGCAGCCTTCAGTATGGACTGAGGCTCAATGTCAAGAAGACAAAGATTCTCACCACTAGACCAATTGGTAGCATCAGGATGGATGGCGAAGAGATTGAGATTGTTCACAGCTTCAGTTTGCTCATGGTCAACACTCTTGGCACCAGCAGCCAGGAAATCAAAAAACGTATTGTGATGGGAAAGTCTACTGTTAGGCACCTCTCTAAAGTACTCAAGAGCAACGGTGTCTCTCTGGAAACTAAGGTGCGCCTGATACAGGCCATGGTCTTTGCAATCACTTGTTATGCATCAGAGGGTTGGGCAATGACTAGGGAGGACAGAAGGAAAATTGATGCCTTTGAGCTGTAGTGCTAGAGAAGAGTATTGAATGTACCATGGACTGCCAGGAAAACAAACAGATTGATCCTGGAGAGGATTAAACCAAGCTACTCCTTGGAGGCAAGGATTCTGGGGCTTTGTCTGACATACTTTGGGCATGTTGCAAGGAGGGAGGACAGGTCCTTGGAGAGGGACATCATGCTTGGGAGGGTGGAGAGACGGCGCAAGAGGGGAAGACCCTCTATAAGGTGGATTTATTCAGTGACTGGGGTAATCGGGATGGATGTGTCAGGGGCAGCGCGATGGGCACAGGATAGAGCAGAATTTAGGGCTGCTGTACATAGGGTCGCTATGAGTCACAAACGACTCAACGGCACATAACAACAACAACAACAGCAAGATTATCCTGGAAATTAGTTACCAACTGTCTGACAGGAAAACTAAGAAATGATAAAGATAGGCATTAGGCTACCTTTGACAGAAAGTTAAAACCAAATCAGCAGTCTCGTGCAAGTGGAGTCCTGTCTGTATTTTGTGAAGAGAGTAGACTCTGGTAGGGAAAGATGAGCCTGAGTAAAAAAAGAGTCAGTCAGGAAAAATGAAACTCTGCAGAGGAAGGAGAAAAAGAATCAGACCCATGAGAAAATAAAGCTTCCAAGAACTATATACACCCATCTCCCTAAATGGCACATATGCACTAAATGGTGACAGGGAGTGCTGGGACTGTGGAATCGAGGATCAGGCTGTGTGATAGCACTCATCAAGGCTTGCATCTAGCTCTGGGATTTATTAATTAGTTGTATTAAATTAAGCAAATGTCTTAGTTTCTGTAATCCTCATTTTTCTCATCTGAAGCTTAGCAGTATACCTTCTCCACTCTGAAGGACCTTACTCTAGTAGGAGAGACATGAGAACAAATCCTTACAATATAGTGAGTACAATATAGTGAGTAAGGATATAAGCTATACATTTAGCACTCAGGATATTATGTTTGTCTTGATGAGAAGGGGGACCAAAAACGGAGAAGTAAGAGCAAGGAAAATTTCTATTAAAAGATAAAAGGTAAGGAGATAGTAAAAAGCTAGTCATTAGTTATAGAGGAGCTTGGCAAGGTGACTGAGATAGGAAAAGGCATTGCAATCAGTAGAAACAGCGTGTATGGAAGGCATGGGATTCTGAACCTGACTGATAAATTCAGGAATTCTGATGACTTAGAGGTAAGGCGCTCACTACCAACTCGAAGGCATCCAGTTTGAATCCACCAGCTGCTCTGGGGGAGAAAGATGGACAGTCTCCTCTCATGTAATTTACAGCCTCTAAAAAGCCATTGGAGGGTCAGCTATGAGTCAGTTCTAACCTGATAGCATATAACAGCAAGGGAGTATGAAATGAAAAGGTATAGAACTAAGTACGATCCCATCAGAGAAGACTCTGTTCAAAACAAGAACTTATAATTTCACCTTGTATCTAACACTCAAACATCAAGCCTCTCTCTCACTCAAGTTTACTTAGGTTTATAAAAAGATTTTGTTTTTTGGTTTGTAAATTATCTTAAGTAAAGCAAAAGCATTTTTCTGAATATTAAAAAATAAGAGGAAATTTTTTTCTTACAAGAAGGTTAACTTGAAAAGAAGATTGGACATTATTTTTCAGTGCCTCCTATTTATTTCATGTAGGATTACAAACGGAATCAGTCATGGTTGGTTGTCAAAACCAATCGATGTTAAGATCTAGCAGAGATACACTTGAAGTTGCCCTCAAGTGCAATGAAATTGATCTGATTTCATTGAAGCACCCTGGGTTGTTGAGTCTTCTGTGTTTCAAGATACAAATAAGTAAATGACAGAAATATTAGAAAACACATCGCTGCACATCAATCCTCTTCAATTTGCTAAATACTTTTAAATGTAAACCTCAGTAGGGAAAAATCATTGTACCAAGGATGAGCAATCTCCTCCTGCATGGTTACCTGCCTCTGAAAACCCACTCGAGCTTCAGCTAGTCAGTTTCTTCCCAATGGTACACAACAACAATAAGCAGTTAGCAGCAGTCCCTAGAAATTCATGGCAATGAGAAGGCTGCAGGTAGGAAAATGCTTAGACAAATCCAGAGAACACCACCCTAGACATATATCCCATGTAAATGCTGCTTCCCATAGGGTGCACAATTTGTATAGTAGAAAATGTCAGCCTTCTCTAATCAGATATCAGATTGTTAAACTTTGTGTTGCAGAAAAGGCATTGCACTGGTTCAGGGTATCTAACCAAAATCTTCAGGAAGATAATTTTGGCTGTTTCAATGTTCAGCTTCAAAGAAGTTCATAAAGTTTAATAATGAAGGCCAGCTGTAGTTCAGAGGCCTCTTCATGGGTGTCCTTGACAAAGCAGCCTGAGGAAGTGACCTTCTCAGGCGCAGTTATTTAAAGAGCAAGGACAGACAGTGGTCATCACTTCATTCCTTGTTCCCAACACTCTGACAAGAAAAGAATCTCCAGAACAAAATCCTACTTCTTGGGACAAAGTAAATAATATGCAAGGTGGTAGAAAGTGACGAAAATGATTCAATCTGAGTGAAACTACTGAAATATGACAGGAAAGGAAGTATTTTCCAGAATCCAAAGCCATGATTTTGATCCAAAAAGTACTTGGAATTATTATCTTGCTTATCACTGTTATCTTTTTCATGAAAACAACTGAGAATAGCTTGAGATAAGCAAAATTTCAGAGGCAGATGTTATCCTCCTGGCATCACCATCATCATTATTAGATCTACATGAATTATCACAGTCTTTACAATAAACTCCCATTTATTGTAAATGGGATGATAAAATGGAATTTATTGGAAAATAAGATTGCATAATACAGAACATTGTTGTTGTTGTTGTTGTGTACTGTCAACTTGGAACTGAACCATAGGTGACACTCCATTGGGTTTTCAGAGGCAGTTAATCACATGGAAGGAGGTTGCCCATCCGTCTCCTGTGGAGCAGCTGGTGAATTCAAACCACGTGCCTTCTGGATTGCAGTGCAGCTTCTTACCACTAGGCCACCAGAGCTCCATGGTGTTGCATTTACACACACACACACACACACACACACACACACACACACTCACTCATTCATATACACTTTTTATCTCTAACTATCTATTTGTTCCTTTCAATGACATTCTTCATTTCTCAGATTAAAATGCCTTGAAGAAACAAGTTAATAGGAGAGAACTGTCCACCTTACCCCTCTCTGGTTTAGGTTAGAACATGTAAAACCTCGACGGGTTGACTCAAGAGATTCATAACATAACTTGACAAGAATCATCAGTCTCACTTACTCTATTAGGAAATACTTTTAAAACACACTCTTTTCAAACACAAACAACATGCCACCTTCATTTTTAGCAGTCTTCTATAAAAAGTTTCTTAGCTGACATTAAACCCACAATAAACAAAAGAGTCTCTCTTCTGCATTCAGTAAGTTTAGAGGGGCATCTGGTCATAAGGGATTGAGGAAGTAGTTTATAACCAGCCATAACTTCACCAGTAGGGGGAAAACCATCAAAACCTGCACAGCTCTGAGGATCTATATGATTATTCTATCATATGTTCAGAACATACTCATGAAAGCAGTCTGGAGAAATAAACCACTGATTCAATAATTTACCACTAGAAATCAGTATGTTTCTAAAACATTAATCTTTCTCTCTACACAACTCTTGTTTAAAAAAATAATGTAAAGCCTAGTTCAATCTGGAGAAAAAAAATTCTACTGACATACTCATAATTCTGATTAAAGGCAATTAGAATGTGCTGTTTAAACGAGCCATGCGTATATGTATATGTATATGTGTATATATATATATATATACACATACATATACATGTTATATTTTTATTACTATGGTGATATGAATGAAAGTTTACAGAGGAAATTATATTTCCATTCAATAATTCATACATAGTTTGCTTTATAACATTAATCATAATACCCACATTATAACTGTACTCTTTCCACTTGTGTGTTTATTTCTCCATGCCTTCCTGTTCTTTAGTGATACTGAGCTGATAATTCCATTATTATATTTTACCTTTTCCTTCATTCATCTTAATATGTATCTATTATTTATAAGGAGTTCTGATTCTGAAGCTCTGTCTGACATCTTTGGGCATGTTTTTTGGAGGGACAGTGCAAGGGAGGAAGATTCTGGATTAGATGGATTGACTGACTGGGGTAAGGGGGTAGCTATATCAGAGATAATAAAGCTGGCTCAAGATAGAGCAGGGTTCAGAGGTGTTGTACATAGGGTTGCTATGAGTCACAAGCAACTTGAAGGAACATAACAACAATTGATGGCCTACTGGTAAGAAGCTGTGCTACCATCTCAAAGGCACTTAGTTCAAATCCATCCCCAAAGAACCTGGTTCAAATCCATCAGGTGCTCTTCAGGCAGAAGATAGGCAATCACCTTATGTGCAATTAAACTGCCTCTGAAAACACACTGGAGTCTATTTAAACTCAACAGTACACAAAACATTGTCTATTTATAGAGTAGCAAGTATATTTTAATGAATCGGAAAACTACATATCTTAATTACACTTTTAGAGGGGAAAAAAGCTCAATTTTTCTAAATTCAATTTCTGAATTAAATCAGGAAGTTGATCAAGAATTTTCTTCCTGGTGCAAAAGATTGATTATTTCTTGAGCAACAGGATCCATGAACCAAATTTTACTCTAGTTGTCCCAGTTGCTGAGTAATAGACAAGTCAAGAGTTAAAGACATTAAGAATATTCTAGCTGATTAAAGGATACCTTAGAGAGATTGGGGTTGTAATCTTTTTATCCTGGAATACATTAAAATCAATTTAAAACTTTCCATCTCTGAGTACAATTGACTCAAAAGTCCACTGAGGATAGTGTCTTTTAAATAAGTATGCAAAGAGTTTGGCTATTTTTAGATAGCTTTGTCCTTGCAGGCTTACATGCCAAATCATGAAGGATTAATATATATATATAATTTTTTCATTATTATATTTTGCTAAATGCCAAAGTATTCTCTTCAGGTAGGAAAAAGTCTTGCACTCTTTTTCGTCTTTGAAAATCAGCTTTACGTAATTATGTGAAAGCTCTCCACGGAATTTTCTGATAAGACAAAATTATAGGACTTAATTCTAAGTCATAGTTCTGTGTTAAGGAGTCTTATCCTTCTAGAAATAGTGTTCTAAACAATTAAAGTTAAATTTATTTGTTCTAAGGCTAAAGGTTATTTTTTTTAAGAATAAGAAGGTTGCCTTTTTAAAGTATCCATAATTAACCTTTTCACAAAATCATAACTTTTTCTTCAAAAGAAAAACTCACTTCCTGATTGTTTTGCTTTGGTAAATAGGTATCTTCACTCTCTAAAAATCCATAAGATATTAATAAAAGGGTGAAATAATTAATAAAACAAACCATCTCATAAGAAGTAGGAACAAGGGTGGAAATGTTTTTCAGGCTCATCCTGTTACTATGACTACATAATCCTATAGATGATGTATAATTGAGGACAGTAAATCCACTTGAAATAGGAAAAATCCCTTTAAATTTGAAAATATTCTCTTCTGAATTGAGGACGATTTTGTTTTTATTTCAATGTGGCTGATGGTATTTTTAAATGGAAACATCGAATTTCATTATATTTAACCCAGATATTCTTTACCTATTTAAATATATATGTGTATTTCATTGCCACTGAGCTGACTCTCATTGGGTTTCCAAAGCTGTAATGAACATAGGAAGAAATCACTCATCGTTCTCCCTGGGATTCAAACCATTAGAGAAGTCAACTTTTAGGTTAGGCTGGTAGTACAACTCCCTACAGACTACTTATACACATATTGTCATCTCTCCTCTATCAGTCTGTTACTATGCTGAGAGTGACAAATTGAGGTAACTGGTGCTACATCAAAAAGGACATTTGAAAACCTGTTCTTAAGTAGAATGTTGTAACAGAATAATATCTATAGTCATACATGGAAAACTAACATGATTATTACACAAGCACACAAACCAACCACTAAACTAAAGATAGAGAACTGGAGAATTCTACCAATTTCTGTACTCTGGAATTGATCAAACACGATTGTACAAGACTGAACATGATTGAACAAGATACAGTGATAGTAACTGATGCCTAGAACAGAAACCTTGGAAACAAAGGAAATCTGATACCTGCAAAACATGGCCTTGGTGACAGAAATGAGGTCAGACCCTTGAGTAAAGTAGGTTTAAACTTCAAGGGTCGATTATTATACATGGATCCACCACCACCACCCACCAACTGTTATTATGGTGGAAAAGTTAAAAACAGAGAATACCAGAAAATGTTTACATGTTTTATTAACTATGTAAAGAATTCAACTGTGTGGATCATAATAAATTATGGGTAACTTTGGGAAAGGAGAAGAAATGAGGTCAGAGATCAAGAGATAGAATTTTATACAACCAATGACTTGTTCATTACAAATACCTTTACAAAAAAAATCCCCTAAAATATAAACGGTAATTATATACTTGGGCCTCACCTGGTGGGCTACAGAGGAATCAAACTGTATCTGTAGACAGAGATGGTGGAAAAGCTCAATAACAATAATCCAAACAGGGATAAGAGCCTACTGTGGGAGAGGCCATCAATTGTTTGTAAGCAAGTTCAAATTGGAGCTGAAGACAATGAAAACAAGTCAACAAGAGCCAAACAGAACATTGGATTTGAAAGCCTACCTGTGTTTAAGAAAATCTCAAGAATAGATTTGATGCATTGACTATTAACTATCAAGGATCATACAAATTAGGATGAGAACAAGTATATATGAAAAGGAAAACGCTCATTAACAATACAGGAAAGAAAGAAAAGACCAAAACAGATGTCAGAAGATGCTCAGAAACTTGACTTTCAATGTAGACAAGCTAAACCTAAAGGAAAAAATGTTCAAATAAGAAAGCTGTACAGAAAATTTCAAAGGGCAGTTCAAGAGATGAAGCAAAGTATTATGATGCAATCTGAAAAGTGCCATTAGAAGACCGAAGTGAAAGAACACACTTAGAAGTTCTCAAGCTGAAGAAAACTTCAAATCTCAAGTTCCAGTACTGAGGAATTCTATGGGCAAAATACTGAATGACAGAGGAAGTATCGAAAAAAGATGGAAAGAATATGCAGATCATTGTACCAAACTGAATAATGTACAAGACTATGTAGTCTATTAATATACCAAGCCTGAAAATTATTTCCTTCCTTGTTTCCTACTTATAAGGTGGTCTGTTTTATTAATCACTCCCTCCATTATTACTGATATTTTTAACATTTTAGTGATGGAAGATACTGATATACAAAGAGAGTGGACATTGAACTATTATTTCAGGAATCATTTGTCTTCAGACTGTCATTGTTCTACAGTCTTTTAGAGAGGTCCTTGATAGCAGACGTGCGCAAAGCAACATGTCTCCTGATCTCCTAACAGCAGGTAACAACAGTGTTGATTATGGATACAACTACAAAGAAATATACAGTTTCAATCGTTTCTCCATCTGTAATGATCCTGTTCAATTGTCTATTGGTAAAGACCTTTGTTTTCTTGATGTTGGGATATGCCATATTGGAAGCTAGAGTCTTTGATCTTCTATAGCAAAGTGTTTCAGATTCCCCTAACTTTCAATAAGCAAGATTGTGTCATCTGCATAAAGCAAGCTGTTGACAAGTTTTCCTCTGAACCTGATGCCACATTCTTCTTCATAGAGTCTAGCTTCATAAAGTAGTTGCTAAGAAAACAGATTTAATAGGTATGGAGAAAGGATACAACCCTAATGCAAACCTTTCCTGATTTTAATCCATGCAGTGTTCCCTTATTCTATTCAGATAACAGCGTCTTGGTCCAATTATAGATGTCATATGAGCACAATTAAATGTTCTTGGACTCCCATTCTTCTCAATGTTAGTCATCATTTGCTGTGATCCAAACATTCAAATGCCTTTGAATAGTTAAGAAAACATAAGAATCGGGAATTCTCCCATTTACCTATTACAAGACCAGATACAAATCCTTGAAATTTTCATTCTGTGCTTCATAAAGTATTAAACTATTTGTAGCCACAGTCTAGTGTGAACAGCTTTAGTTGAACTCCTCTATTTCCCCTGACTTCTAAACTCTCACATTTCAGCCTGATGCAGCTTACAATTCTTTCTTGAAGGACTCTCCCTGAGTCTCATCTATCATATGTACCATCAGGTCTCTCATGTCTCATACTCCATTCTCTCTAGTTTTTAAAATCCCTTTCTTATAAAAGGGAGCTCCCAGGGCACACAGGGTGCTACAGTGCTAATCCAAGAGCCACATTTCTCTGGCAGTTCAAATCCACCAACAAATCTGTGGGAGAAAGATGAGCAAATTCCTCTTGGGTGATTTGAAGCCTCAGAAACCCAATGGAAGGTCAGCAATGAGTCTGTGCTAAAGTTCTGATAAAAGAAAAAGGTGCTTTCATGCCAGAGTCCGCAGTGAGTTACACCGTTACCCAAAGGCCATGGGTGTTTGTCAATTCAAAAGATCAGCACTCTTCTTCCATGAAGAGATGCAGCCTTGGAAACCAGATGGAGGGTCACTACGAATAGGAATCGACTGAGTAGCAGTGAGTGTGATAAAAGAAATTTCTCTGTCACCTGTTTCTTGAGATGCTTGCATATCTTAGGGAAACTGTATTGCCCCTATGACAATAGTCTCTCCTTATTGAAATAACCCTTTCTATTTACTGCAGCAATCTGTTCAAACAAGTTCTCTTTATCTAACTTAAGATTTGTTGTGTTTGTCAGCATCTATCCATATGTATATGTTGTTGTTGCTTAGCTGTTGTTGAGTCAGCCCTTGGCTCATGGTGACCCCAAGAACAAATGTATAAAATGCTGTCGGGTCTTGTAAAATTCTTGTAACTCCTTGCATGTTGGGACATTTTAATCCAAAAGGTTGTCACTGATTTTCTGGGCAAATATCCTACCACTAAACAGCTAGTGTCCCCATATGTATACACACACACACACACACAAACTACACATAGTCATACATTCAATGAAATAAGCTCATTTCCTCATTTTATCTGTGTGGATCACAACAAATTGTGGCTAACCTTGAGAAGGCTGGCAATCCCAGGCCATTTAATTGTGCTCATGCAAAACCTATACTTGGACCAGGAAGCAGTAGTTAGAACAGAACAGGGAAATATAGCATGGTTCAGGATCAGAACAGGAGTACATCAAGGATGCATCCTATCTCCAAATCTTTTCAATCTATATGCACAGCAGATCATTTGGGAGGGTAGACTTTACTAGGAGGAATGTGGCATTAGGACTGGAGGAAGATGCATCAACAACCTGTGTTATATGTAAATGACACAACCTTGCTTGCTGAAACTGAAGAGGACCTGAAGTGTATGCTGTAGAAGGTCAAGGACTGTAGTCTTCAATTTGAATTCAATCTCAACATCAAGAAAATAAAGATTCTCACCAGTGGGCCAAATGACAGCTTCATGATAAAGAGAAGAGATTGATTGAGATTGTTAAAAACTTCATCTTGGTACTAGCAGTCAGGTAATAAAAAGAGGAATTGCATTGGGAAAGTCTGCTGTCAGAGACCTCTCTAGAGTACTGAAGGGCAATGATGTCAGTCTAGAGCCTTCGCCATTACTTGCTATGTGTCAGAGAGCTGGACAATGAGTAGGAATGACAGAAAAATAATCAATACTTTTGAGTTGTGGTGCTGGAGAAGAGTGTTGAACATATCATGGACTGCCAGGAGAAAAAAACAGAAAAGGCAAGGATTTTGAAGTTCCATTTCACATACTTTGGGCACGTGACCAGGAAGGATCAGTCCTTGGAGAGGGACATCATGCTTGGAAGGGTGGAGGGATAGAGCAGGATAGGAAGACCCAGGATGATGGACTGACACAGTAACTGAAGGAATGGGATTAGGTCTGTTGGAAACAATGAGATTGGCTCAGGATACGGCAGGATTCAGAGCTGTTGTACATAGATAGGGTCGCTATTAGTTGCAAGTGACTTGACAGTACATAACAACACCAAAATATCACTTTGTACTATTTGGAGATGTTGTTCTTTTGTGCTGTCGAATTGATGCAGCTAATAGAGAGAGCAGAACTGAACATAGGTTTCCCTAGGCTGAAGTTTTGGGAGGCCTCAAGGAGTGGCTGGTGGGTTAGAATTGCTCCTGTTTCAGTTAGTAGCTAAGCTTCTTCTAATTTGTGTTAGAAAGAACAAGACTCTACCAGCAGCCCCATGGGAGAAAGATGAGTGATCTTCTCTGTGATTTGCAGTCTCACCAAGCCAACTGAGGGTGCATTATGAATCAGTTCCAACTTTATGGCAATGAGGAGTAGTAATATCTTTTTCTCCAGTGAGTATCAAGTGTAAAAGAAAGGCCTATGTCTCTAAAACCTATGAGAAAGATATGAAATTAGAATGAAACATGTACTTATCGCATTTTTCTTTGCACTTATACTATTACATTACATAGCTGAAAGGCAGTTATCAAACTTAACCTTAGCTAAGACTCACCCTTAGACTATGAATCTGGACATAAAAAAAAAAAAACCAACAAATTTCCTCTAAAAATAATCTTGTCAGAAAATTAAGACATACTATAACCTCACAGGTTGGAGCCAAGTTCCTTGGTTTGTGATGTATCTATTCATTAGAATCCTGCCACTTTTGAATTATTCAGAATCATTATAAAATGCAGCTTTCATCTAAAAAAAAAAGTGTGCCTCTGAGAGATACTAAATTTAGTTCTTCTGGAGATAAAGTTAAGTAGTCTGTGCTTCCACTACCATGCCAGCAGCCTGGCTTTTATCTCTACTAAACCCACAGGCAGCACAGCTGGGATGCAGCCACCCAAGGCAGAATCCTAGACACCATGTAAGCAGCCAGCTTAATCCTAAGAAGCATTAGCATTCCAGCAAAACTGGCCTGTACTGTTGAAAAAGAGCTATTTCATACAACATTAAAATTACTATGTTATTGTTGTAATGAGCCATTTAGTCACCTTGTTGTTGTTGTTGCTGCTGTTGTTTACCACAGAGTCGGAACAACCCGTAGCTGGCCCTCCGGTAGGTTTTCAGAGGTAGTAATTGCAAGGCAGGAGAGTGCCCAGTCTTCTCCCATGGAGCAGCTGGTGGCTTCAAACCAGGCGCCTTTAGGATTGAAGAGCAATTTCTTGCCACTAAGCCATCAGAGCCATTTAGTCATAACGAACCTAAAACAGCCAATCAGAACCTTTCCCTGTCCTGGGCCATCCTACAATTTGCAATATGCTCAACCTCACTGTTACAGTCACTGCGTTAATTCACATTTTTGAGGGTCTTCCTCTCTTTTTCTGACTCTCCACCGTTCTCAGCATGACGTCTTCTTCCAAGGATCCACCCCTCCTGACAACTTGCCTAAAGTAAGTCAGGTGAAGTTGTATCATTCTTGCCTCTAAGGAACACTTCTTCTTTATTACTATCATTATTGTTGTGTGTTGTCAAGTAGGAACTGACTCATAGTTGACCCTCAAGCACAGTTTCAGAGGCTGTAACTCTCATGGGAGAAGACGGTCCATCTTTCTCTTGTGGGAAAGCTGGTGGCTTCAAACTACCTGCCTCTGGATCTTTACTCACCAGGCCAAGTACATCTAAAATTTAAAATAATTGTTTTTCTTTTCCCCCAAAGCAAACATAGCTATTTTTACATATGCATATATACAATTTTCTAATAATTCTGAATAACCTTCTGTATCTTTCCAGCTTTCAGTAGCAAAAATCTCTTGCCAGCCAAGCTTACAGCATCCTCCTTGATAGCTTACAAGCTGTCAACTGGATTTTATGGATACACACACCACCAAATGCTACCACAGATCAATTTGTAGAAAGTAGGAGATTAAATTCACTTGTAATTAACAATATGACTCATGACTAGATTTGATATGGCAACAAATTAGCTCTGATGCTAATGAAAGGTAATTAAATAAAAGAGGCAGGAATGTTAGTATTCCCTGGGCCATGTTGAAGGACATCCAGCACATCTTTATTTAGATTGGTTTTCTTCTCACCATTATTTGCAGATTGTTTTGGCAACAATGCTCAAGTATCAAGATACACAGCAAGGTTTTGGAATTTGTGAAAGATTAAACATATTTACTCTTGGCTCAACCAGTACTTCCTCATGAAAGACTTCCCTGACCTTTCCGACTAGGTCAAATCCCTGTCACATATTCTTACTGCCTTGCAACATCATCTCAGAGCTTTTTCTCTTCTTCATTTTAAATTGATTTTAATGAAAGTCTACAGAGACTTTAGGTATCCATTCATTCATTGTTGCACTTTTCTCCCTGCCTCCCCCCACAATTTTTATTTCTTTTTGAAAAGTAAAAGAAAATATTCGCAACTACAATCCCAGAGGGGCACGGTTCAAATCCACCAGATGCTCTGCCGGGGAAGGAGGGGAAATCTCCTCCTGTACCAGTCAGATCTGATTTGACGGTACACGCACACAAAAATAATAAAATAAAAAAAAATTTTAAAAAAAAGAAAATATTCTTTCACTGTTATTCAGTCCCTCCCCACAAGTCCAGTCCACTATGTTACCTTCGTTATGGACTCCTGTCATAACAATAATATCTAATCATATATTACTTTTAAACAGTTCTCTCCCTCATCTGTTTCAGTGCAGTATATATTATTTATCCCCTCTTTCTCAGTCTCCCCCCAACCCCTACGTCAGTCCTCTTTTATAACAGTGGCATTATGCCGTATTTGTCTTTTTGTGACTGAGATATTTCACTCAGCATAATGTCCTCCCAGGTCACCCACTTTGTGTAATTTTTCATGAGTTCCTTGATTCTCAGTGTTACATAGTATTCCATTGTGAGAATATACCAGAGCTTCTCTATCCATTCATTTGTTGATGGGCACTTGAGTTGTTTCTAACTCTTTGCTATTGTGAACAAAGCCAAAATAAACACAGGTTTGCATGCATCTGTTTGGGTAGCAGGTCTGGTTTCTTTAGGGTAAATTCCCAGTAGTGAAATTGCTGGGTCTAATGGTATTTCTATTTGCAACTTTTTGAGAAAGTGCCATACAGCCTTCCATAGTGGTTGTACCATTTTACACTCCCACCAACAGTGAATAACAGTTCCAGTTTCTCCACAACCATGCCAGCATTTGTTGTTTGCTGTTCTGTTAAATTTTGCTAGTCTTACTGGGGTGAGATGATATTGCATAGTTGTTTTGATTTGCATCTCTCTTAGAGCTAAGTATTTTGAACATTTCTTCATATGCTTGTTTGTCATCTGAATGTCTTCTTTGCTGAAGTGTCTGTTCATTGAGGTGAAAAACTTAACCTATTATTTGATTGATAGATTACTGCTTCCTTGACTCTACAATCCATTTCATGAGACCAAGAAGGGGAGGTTTTATTAACCACCAGACAGCTCTGCACAAAACCTAGCATTACTGTTATTGTTGTTGTTAGGTGCCATTGAGTTAATAACCCTGTGAACATCTGAACTCTGCCTTCTCCTATGCCATCCTCATACTACTTGATTTATTAGAGCCCACGGTGGCAGTCACTGTGTCAATCCACCTGGTTGAGGGGCTTCCTGTCCTCTGTAACCTCGCAGCCCTCCCAGCATCATGTTCCTCTCCAAGGAATAGCTCCTTCTAGCAACGTGCCTAACGTATGTGAAGTGAAGCCTCATCATCTTTGCCTTCAAAGAACTCTCTGGCTACACTCTCTCCAAGACTTATTTGTTGGTTCTTTTGGCTGTCCATGGGGTATTCAGTGCTCATCTCCAGAAACATAGCTCAAAGGCATCAATTCTTCTTCTGTCATCCTTATTCATTCACTCTCCGATACACAGCAAGTGATTAGAAAGACCATATGCAACCAAATGCACCTCTGTCCTCAAATTGACATCATTACTCCTCAAAAACTTGGAAAGGTCCCCAACTGCAGACTTTCCCAGTACAGTACTTCTCCTTTATTCCTGACTGCCAACAGTGGATCCAAGTAAGATAGGGTTAATAATTTCAATCTTTTCTCCATTTATCATGACGTTACCCATTAGTCCATTGTTAAGAATCTTTGTTTTCTTGACATTAAGATGTAACCCATATTGAAGGCTATATTTTCTTTTGTCTTCTGCTACGGTGCTTCAAGTTCTCCTCATTTTCAGCAACAAGGTTGTGTCATCCGCATAAAACAGATTGATGAGTCTTCCTCTGGTGCTGATGTCACACTCCTCTTCACAGAGTTGTCTTCAGTGCAGCTTGAACTTCACACGTCACTTTTTTTTCCTCAAAAACTTTGCTCAGCATACAGAATGAATAGGTATGGAGAGAGAATACAACCCTGGCACACTCCCTTCTTCATTTTAAACCATGTAGTTTTCCCTTGCTCTATCTGTACAACAGCCTCCTGGTCTAGGTATAGGTTTTGCATGAGCACAATTAACTGCTCTGGGATTCCTACTCTTTTCAATATTGGCCACAACTTGTTACGATCCACTAGTCAAATGTCCTTGCAGAGTCGACCCTCTGGTATTCCTTACTTTCAGCCAGGATCCATATGACATCAGCAATGATATCCCTGGTACCACGGCCTCTTTTAAATCCTGCTTGAACTTCTGGCAGTTTCCTATCTATCTACTATTCTAGCCACTTTTTAATGATCTTCAGCAGTATTTTGCTTACGTATGCTATTGTTTTATAGTTTCCACACTCTGTTGGATCACCTTTCTCGGGATTGGGAACAAATATGGACCTCTTCCATTTCCTGGCATAGACTGGGAAGCACGTTCAGTCATTTGAAAGATGTCAATTCAAATTTTTTGCCAATTGTCTTCAGTGAAGCTTGAACTTCACCCTTCATTATTATTATTGACTTCTTATTATACAGTGTTTCCTGAAATATTTCATTGTCAGTCAATTCTTTTTGGTACAGTGATTCTGTGTATTCCCTCTATCTTATTTTGATGCTTCCTGGATCATTGAAGATTTTGCTGCTAGCACCTCTAAATATTGCAACCAAGGCCGGAGTGTTTTTCAGTTCTACCTAGCTCTTCACTTTTCCTTCTCCGACTCTAGCTCTGCACATCCTGTTACAATAATTTGCTTTGTCTTCTCAAGCAGTTCCTTGAAATCTTCTGTTCAACTCTTCTACTTCAACATCTCTTTCCTTAGTTTTGGCTTCTCGATGCTTTACTGCAATTTTCAGGGTCTCTTCTGACATCAATTTTGTTTTTTCCTTTCTCTTCTGTCTTTATAGCGATCTTTGGCTCTCTTCATGGATGATACCTCTCATGTCATCCCACAACTCATCTGTTCTTCAATCACTGATGTTAAATGCTTCAAAACTATCCTTAAAATGATTTTTAAATTAAGATAGGAAAGACTTAAGATCATATTTTAGTTCTTGTGAACTTGTTTTTATTTTCTTCAGCCTCAATTTGAATTTGCCCATGAGTAACTGATGGTTTGTTCCACAGTCAGTACCTGGCCTGATTTGAATTGCTGACATATGCATGCATACTATCCATACACATACACAGAAGACCTTCATACATATACACAACAGTTAAAGCCAAAGAGAAGGAAATTGAAAACTTGTACTGAATTTTACAGATTGAAATTGACCAAACATGCAGTCAAGATGCATTAATGATAACTGGTGACTTTAATGCAAAAGTTGGAAACAGTAAAGAAGGACAGTCAGAAAGTATAGACTTAGTAACAGAAACAAGGCCAGAAAATAGAGTGATCAAGTTTTGTATATTCAATGACTTATTCATCACAAATGCGCTTTTACCACACTTAGGGTATCTTAAAATAGAATCAAGTCACCAGGCAACTGGTTTGCTTTATATTTTTTAAATGTAATTCTCTGAGGTAAGGAAACTGATGTTAGTAGAGATCAGTATCTGAGAGGAGGTTCTATGTACCCTTCTCTCCTGAAGTCAGGCTGGATATTTTGGCTTGGTTTGCTTTGAATGGGAGAGAGTTAAGCAGCAAGTGAGTATAAGCTTGAAAGATGAATTTTAAAATCTATTTGTGTCTGCCATGGACATATCTTTACTTTCTACATCTTACACTTCAGGTATGTTGCTAGGAGGGGCTAATCCTTGTCAAAGGACATCATGATTGGAAAGGTAGAGAGTCAGTGAAAGAGATGAAGACTCTCAATATGATGAATTGACACAGTGACTGCAGCTATGGGCTCATTTCGGAAATGATGAGGATGGCTCAGGACAGGATAGGGTTCAGATTCACTGTTCATAGGGTCACTGTGAGTCATATTCGACTCAAGAGCACCCAACAACAACAACATGGACATATAATGTAAGCAAAAATAATCTATTGCTTTAAGCCATGAAGATTCTGGTGGGTTTGTTATTAAAGTACACAGCCTGTTCTGATTGATTTAAAAGCACAGAAATAAAAGGAAAATGACTCAAGACCACAGAGTTAGAAAGTAACTGGCTCTAGAGTCTGTACTCTTAACTGTTTTGCTTCTTGATTATTATTAATATCAATATTAAGAGTGATTTGTTATTACTGCATTATTTCATTTGTTGGGGTTTGAGTTAAGGAAAAATCTAATCTCCCCCCAGTCCTGCTGCAAAGGCAGCTAGCGATGGGTAGATGTACCATTGGAGGGCAGCATGGATGACATTTGGCATGGTCTCTCTTGACAGTGGCCTTAGATACATGCCAATCATGATTTCCAGAAGAGTCTACTTTGGTCTCTCAACAGGGTTTTACAGAATGATTGAAAGTATCTGTGTCTATTTTGTAGTTGAGGTTGATCCTTTTCTTCTCTCACTCAGTCCTTAAAAGATGCATTCCCTTTCCTCATACTTCATGTCTTCTTTTTGTCTCCTATCTCTCATCTGTCAAATAAGTAGAACATCAAATGTTTTAGCAAACTTGGTTAGGAAGAAACAAGCACTTATTTGTCAGTTGGTTGTACTCTGGTGGCTTATATGTTACTATATTGTTGGAAGCTATGCCGTTAGTATTTCAAAATACCAGGAGGATGAAATCATCCATGATGAGCAGGTTTCACAAAGCTTCCAGACTAAGGTATAGCAGGAAGAAAGGCTGAGTTATAGACTTCCAAAAATAGCTAATGAGAGTCTTATGGATGATGACAGAATATAGCTCAATATATTGTTGAAAGAAGATGACTATACTAGGTTGGAGGCAACCAAAATGCACAGATGCTACAAGATGGTTCATGGGTGAGCTCAATAATAATGACCTTGAAGATCATATAGGAGGATATAGTGTTTCGTTCTGTAGTATATGAGATCCTAAAGAATCAGAACTGATTCCACAGCAGCTAAACAGCAACAAATTAAGACACCACATTGGGACACTGACATTCAAGAATTCCCATTATGTAACAAGATTCCCCAGAACAATGAAGGCATGAAACTTGAGGATTGTATAGGGAATATCATCATCCAAGGAAGAGAAGTGAGTTTCTTCAGCCTTGTCTATTCACAAGGAAAAGAAAATGTTACCGAGATAAAAGTAGAAGGAGAAAAGCGTAAGGAGTGAAAAAAATTTAGAAAGGTAAATGAAAAATGATTGATCATATATACTTCAATGTAAATCTATAAAAATATTCATATGTTATTGCACATGCTGTAATGCTTTAAGGGATCAGCTGAAAATCTACCTAGAAATAGTATAGATACCTATCACTTAACAGGAGTGACCACTGAAGAAGAAATAGAATATTTATTCAGTAATCATTCAACTAATAATCAATGAAAGTTATGAATAAATTTTTAAAAAGTCTACTTCTTAGCCCTTTTATTTCTCCTGAAATGGTTTGATCATCTATTTCACGTATTTTTTTCCTTTATAATACAAAATCTACAAATTTTATTTCTCTAATATTATTTTCACATATCTCCATGTAAAAATTATCTAGCCTGGTGACATTTGTTTCTTCATTACATTTTTAAAAATAATTTAAAAAATAATACATATAGTGAAATGTAGTTTCTTACAACAGGTAACAGTCTAAACAAAGAAATGCCTATTCAGAAATCTGGTTAAAAATCTGGACTTGGTGTTAATATTAATTACACTGTTATGGACTATGACTACCTTTCAAATCAAGCTTTCAGGATGTTTTTGTACTTAAAAAGCCAAATCATCCTGTATGGAGTCTAAGACTTTAAATTAATTCTACTTCATAGCAATTTTGTTCAGTGACATAATTTGCTATCTACCAGAATCTCTTTAAAACTGTTGTGTCACAAAAATAGTAACAATTTACTACAATAGGTTATCTAAGTGGAAGTATAGTATTCCTTTCTAAATAGCCTTGAAGAGCAGTAAAGGTCCTAGTATAAGATTTCAATATTATGTTAATGTTGTTGTTGTGTACCGTAGAGTCAGAACCGACCCATAGCTGATCCTCTGGTGAGTTTTCAGAGGCAGTTAATCACACAGGAGGAGATTACCCATCCTTCTCCCGTGGAGCAGCTGGTGGCCTTGAACCATGTACCTTCAGGATTACAGCACAGCTCCTTGCCATTAGGCCACCCCCAGAACTCCCTAATCAAGAAAAACTCATTTCTGAAAAATGTCATGGGGAGAGGGAGGGGGAAGTTGGCAGGAATGTTTAATGTGTGGATGTGGAATGTGATAGAATTATCTTTATGTAATGACTTTTTCCAAGGGATATGTAAGGCTGTGCCATTAAGACACATGTTAATATATCACTTCAAATACACACAGTGGCTGTTTAAGGATTACAATTTTGTGTACAATTCGGACAGAAAAGAGGGGAGAGAGAAGAAATGGGTTAGAGTTGAAAATGGACATACAGGAAAAGTGCGGGGAAACTCAAATGTCTACCAAGCAAATTTCGATTCTGGACTCACACTTCTAGGGCCAGGCTGATTCAGGCTACTTGCTGGATTTTAAGTACTAATCACTGGTTTGGAAAGTGGAGCACTATAATCATAATTCATATTTATTACAACTCAAAGTTATTAATCTTTCTCTATGAAAGCTTTTCCAACTTCTTTGTCATTTATTAATACCAAATCAATGTAATGATGAATTGCAGAAAATACATAAAGATTTTAGCTTTCAGCCTCAACTCATTTTGCCTCTAGACCAATGTCCCTTTCCACCACTCTCTCCTGTAAACATTCATTTCCCCAGAGAGCATATATCTCATTTTCTCCAGTTCCTTCTGTACTCATCAGGAACTATCTTGGAATGAAATAGTTTTGGATACATGAATCCACATATTCATCAACTATTCGTCAATTCCCATCCCTTCTCCCCCATAGGACGAGGAGTACTTGTCAAGTGTATGAAAACCATTTTTCCACAAGCCCCCTTCATCTTGATAGCTGATCCTTGCCATTGCCTATTACTAATTGAACCAGTTGTAAGCACTGTAGTGACATACACCAATGAAAAATAATTAAAAGACTCTCTTGTTGCTAGGTGCCAGTGAGTAGAGTATGACTCATAGCAAACTATGAACAACAGATCTAAACCCTGTCCTGTCCTGTGCCGTCCTCAAGACTCTATGACACACTCGAACTCATTGCTGCAGTCACTGTGTCAATCCACCTGGTTGAGGGTTTTCCTCTCCTCTACTGACCCTCCACCTTTCCAAGCATAGTGTCCTTCTCCAAGGAAGTGTCCTTCTCTCATAGCAACAGGCTCAAAGTATGTGAGACACAGCTTTACCATCCTTGCCTCCAAGGAGCACTCTGGCTACACTTTCTTCAAGATATACTTGTTTGTTCTTTTGGCCATTCATGGGTCATTCACTATCCTTCTCCAATATCACAGTTCAAAGGCATCAATTCTTCTTTGGTCATCTTTATTCATTGTCCAACCCTCAGATATATAGCAAGTGATAATAGACCATGCTCTAAATCAGACACACCTTAGACCTCAAACTAACATCACTGTTCCTCAATAATTTGGAGAAGTCCCTGACTGCATACTTTCTGAGTACAATATGTCTCATGCCTCCTGGTGCCAAGTAAAATATTTCAGAAAGTAATAAAATGACTCTAAGGATCTCTGAAAATCAAAGAGAACCTTGAAGAATCCATCAAGAACTAATACAACTATAGATTCAAGATATAAGCATAAGGAAGAAGTGTTACAGAAATAGGTTCAGAGCAGTACTACATTGGCTGATATTTACAAGTAGATTTCCAGATCTTTCTTACTGGTCCATTTTAGTTTGGAAGCATCACAGAACCCTATTTAGCATCACAGGTTCCAAGACAAAATTGTTGGGTTCAAACTCCAGCTCCACCATTTACCAGCTCGATATCTTTGCTTAACAAACACACCCTTTCTATGTCTCAGTTTTTGCATATGAAAAAACAAAATTCTAAAAGTACTGCATTATTATGAGTACTAAACTATTAATTCATGTAAACCTTATAACACAGAGCCTGATACAGAATGGTTAAAGCAATTATTATTATTGTCTGTTCCTGATTCCATTATTCCCCTTGCATCACATGCCAAGAATAAATTATTCTGTCTAAATAAATTTTCCTTTCACATAAGAAATTAGAAAAGTGGCACCTTTACTTAAAAATTCATTTAGAGCAGAAAGCAAATTATAATCTGAAGAATATGGTTTCCAAGTCTATTCTATGTAAGACTATATCTTTGCAAGAGACATTGTTCTTAAATAATCATAAATGTCCCCAGATATTCTGTTGTTTGAGTTTATTCCAAGTCACTAGCCTTAGAACCTTACTCAGCAACATTTACTGTTACTCCTTCCACTAAAAGGATATCCATATCACCTTGCACAGATGTGTTCAGGAAGCAAAAACACACAAGAGCAAATACCAGACAATGGAACTAGTTCTCACACACTGTGCTCTCCTCTGTCTCTGCTGCAAACTTCATTGTTCTATTAAAGGTGAAAAGCTTTGTCTAAGAGCATGAACTAGTAATCAAGCCACGGGATACTTAAAAATCCAAACCAAAAGGCTTAACCACAGATGCTTCTCTCTGCATGTTAGAGAGATGAGGTGGAGAAAAAGTCAAGGAAAAGGGAGGAAGCTAAATATTTCATGCACCTTCAATACTGTCATGTTCCAAGCAAAACTCTCGGTTGCCTTATTGAGTTTTCTTCCTTTCAAGCCTTCTTTTGCTCCCAGATTATGAAGTTCTTCATGGAATTCCATTCCTTTAAAAAGAGAATATATAAGAATCACTTTATATATTTCAGAAAGTAGATATTTTCATCATAGAAATGATATTAGTAAAAATACAATCATCTGTCACTGTCCTGTCATTATTTCTAAATTCCCAAATTGAATTCTCACTGCCATTGGGTTTATCCTCACTAAATGTCTACCCTTAGAAGAAAATCAACAACAGCCAATGTATTTGGCCAAGTTACATTTTAAAATATAGACAAAGACATTGAGGGTTGTGAAGCAAATTCTTCTCACAAATTACATCTATTTTATTTGTCTTTTTCTGGTTTTCATACAAGATGGCATGATGTGTGAATAGTGAGTGTACAATTCTTAATTTTTTTTTAAACTCAACTACATAGTTTGGTAGTAGAGGACATAGGTCCCACAGATACACAAGTTAATAGATAATTAAAGTGGATCAAAAAAAATTTTTTAAACACCAACAATATTCTTGGGGGGGGGGAGGAATCTTTCTGACTTGGGAATCAAAAATCATTCTAAATCATTCATTCAAGCTAGCTTGAATATTATTAAAATGTCCCCATCATTCATTTCTTCAGCCATTGTTTTATCACCCTGGGGCTAGAAAACATGTCTGGATAGGTCATTCCTGTTTTGGAAAGTTATGAGTGAAAGCTATCAAGTCAAAATATCTCTCTGTGGAACTTCTGCTCCCAGGTAATAGTTGAACCCTCATCAATAAGCATTTTTCCAATCCACCATCCTTTAAAGTATGTGAAAATATTATTCAGAACCTTGAAACTTCTCTGGTTTAACCATCCCTATTTTGACATGTTCTGGCTTACCAATGTCTCCTCTAAAGGATGACAGGGCCCCTGTTGGACATCTTCCTATAGTTGAGCCACACAGGGAACCTGCATTGTAAGCAAGATGGGCTTAAAGTAGCCTGCCACCCTTTTTCCTAGTTACTTTATCTTAATTGACAGTGTCAAGTACATTTTTTTTTCCTGGTGCCATCTCACACCAGCGCTGTCTAACATAAAAAGACAATATAGCATAAGGTGAAGAACATAATTTCATAAATCTCAATTAGTTACTGAAACTCTCCAGGCTTCAGTTTCCTCAATAGTGACATGATGTTAATGGGAGTATTTACCATATGGAATATGGAGAAGACCAAGTTAACACATGCATAGTTCATTTAAAGAGGTACCTGGTTTTCACTCTTGTGCTACTAGTCAACTCATACATATAGCCTACTTACTGGTAAGTCAGTTCCAAGCATCACTTAAATTGACTAGTATAGGTTCAAAAGTAAGCTTCTCCACATGTGGAAGTGGAATCTTGGGTATTAACTTATCAATGTGGAATCTCAGATTCCTTGTCTATAAATAATTAGGAATAATAATGACTACTTTGCTGTAATCAGGATTTAGTAAGATAGTATGTTAAGTATATCAGTGTGTGTGTGTGTGTGCGCGCGCGCGTGCGCGCGCTCCCCTTCTAGTTTGATGAGTGGAGCAGCTGGATTCTACAAAGGTGTGTATTCTGTTTTGTTTTCAGTCAAACATTCTTCTAAGTGGTATAGCACTGGTCTGTCAATTTTCTGTACAGAGGTAACTCGTAGTTGCTGTGATGGTAAACACTGTGACACTGATGTGTCAAATGTGATAATGGTGGACAGTGTTTGGTGGAGCTCCCAAATTAAAACAGGTTTGGAAGCAAGAATAGCATCCATTTCTGAAATAGCTTGCCTCCAGAAACTTTAGGAACTTAGAGAAACGATGAAGGTTACATGTGTTCAGGACTTTCATTCATAGAGTCACTATGAGTTGTTTTCGACTCAACAGCACTTAATAAAAACTATACACACACACACACACAGTGTATGTGTCCTGCATATCATATATATAATCAAGAAATGGTTTCTGATGTTATTTTTTGCATGTGTATAATCAAGTACATGAAATGCACATGAAAGTTAATATGAACAGGTGTGCCTTTAAAGATACGTAACCCATCTGATCCTGAAAAAAAAGAATAAATCTTACATGAGGATTGGTAATAGAGAAATTCAGGAAGGTCAGTGGAATTTTGGCTCAAACTAGAAAAGTGAAGTAGGTCTTAAGGGGCACTGTGGAACCATGATTTCCCTATCTGTAGAAAATGTTTTCACTAGATTCCTCAACTAAAGTAGATTCAGTATGAATATATGAAAAACTGATATAATTTGCACTTACTCACATGAAAAAGAAGTAATTTTTTAAAATATATTCAGAAACCTCCATTACTTAAAACATCATCAGTTTCCACATTACCTTCACCCATGCTTTTACTTAGATTTCAGCAAAGACTTTAGTGTATTTCAAATAATTAAGCCATAGAATAAAAATATTTTAATGTTTTTTTAAAAAGCACAGATCTCAGAAGAAATATCTGCCTAGAATTATCATCATAGTTTTCAAACAAAATAGGAAAATATTTTACCTGTTTTCTGACACTGCACAATCTTCTCATGGACTGTGTCTGCCATTTCTATGAGAACCCGGTTCTCTTGGATCATCTGTCACAAAATAAATATAAGAAAGTAGTTGTCAGAAATCTTCAAAATGTTCCCTGAGAAGATGAGATATAAAGAGAGACATATGTGATGCTGCCAGTGATGGGGCACCGAGATCACAATCACATGCGCTAAGGGAGGGAGGGGTAATCTCTGCTCCAGCTTCCCCTCTATTTCAACACTGCAGCTTGAGTCACCTTCCTTACGACTGCTCCAGCTATGGGACGTACTTGACACAGAGTGGGTGCCAAATAACTAACTGAGGGATAAAATGAATCTTCATTATTTAAGTGCACATCTAATTTCTTCCTCCACGAGCACAGGGATTCACCATCCCTTACTCCTGAGTTCTCCAAGAACAAGGTAGATGGCAAGGTGGGGGGGGGGCGGGGAACAGGAATCATCTACTGAGATGCTAACAAACTACTGAATGTATCAGTGAGGTTGGCAGCTTGGATTTAAGTGGCCCAAAGAAGGCGGAGAACTGCTTCTCCCTGAAGCTGAGCTGAACTAGCAAGAAGACTAGAAGTCAGAGCCAGGATCTGGGGAGAACTTATAAACAGCAACACTGAAATGTTCCTGCATACCACATTTAAGTAGAAAGGATGTAGGTTCCAAAAATAAGTAATAAACTGAGTGAAGAGAGCGGAAATAAGATAATGGTTTTGCTCATGAAGTCCAGTGGCAGTTGTGTCGGAAGAAGTGGAGAAGATCATCATTTTCCTGAGGTAAAGCAGCTGTGTTCAGAAAAAAACTGAATAACAGCCGTCCTTTAGAAATGCACAGAGTCAAAAAGGTAACCAAAAGGCAAACAAACAATTCCTAAATTTTCAGCTACTCTTCTTCTACTTTCAATAATTGCCTTATTTTATCTGTAAATTCTATCCTCATATATGTCTGTTTCGGGGATCTAAAGGCAGTTCAAGGTGGAATCCAGAGCGGACATAAAGTTCTCAAGTAGAACATTTCCCTGCTATTCCACGAACAGATACTGTTGAACAGATTGTGAACTTGTGCAATCACTTACAAATGTAAAACCATTTATGATTACAAGTATTCAGATAGTAAAGAAGGTTAACATCAATACGAGTGGAGGCTCAAGGTGTAGAAGAAAGCTCTGATAATCTACTTAATAGCAATGGTCCATTAAAAACCCAGTTGTTGTTGTTGCTGTTGTTGTTGTATGCCGTCGAGTCAGAAACGACCCATACCTGACCCTCTTGAGGGTTTTCAGAGGCAGTTAATGGCACAGGAGGAGGTTGCCCATGCTTCTCCTGTGGAGCAGTTTAGTGCTCAAACCACGTTTCTTCGGGATTGCAGTGCAGCTTCTTGCCACTAGGCCACCAGAGCAGGGTTGCTGTGTCAAGAGTTGACTCCAAGGCACCTGGCTATAACATCTTCCATCTTATTTACAATAATGCTATTCTGGTTTTCACAGTCAATTTTCAATTATAAAGAGCTGTAGAGAAAATAAGTCATGTGGCTGAAATGTACTAATAATTCCAAATCCCATTTATAAACACAATTTCAACTTTGCCTCCCAGATAAATAATTGATTTAATTAGTGGAGGGCAGAGAGAGGGGGCTTGAATTTTATCCACTTCCTTAGTCTCCAGATGCACATGAAATAAAAAGTGCAAAAGCAGAGAAGAAAAGGTGAGAAGCATGTCCTCAGATAATCCACCAGCCAAGTACCACTGGCTTTACCCAATCAATAAAATCCGGCAGGGACCTGCTTTACATATCATGTCTCAGCCTGAGCTCCCAGTTGCCTTGGCCTGTTGTAATAATACAAAGAGCTTTTTCTTTGGTTCTGTCACATGAATATCTCCTAATGGATCTTATTTCATTGTCATGGCTTTGTAGCTAAAAGAATAGAGAACTTATCCAGATAAAAGTTAGCATTGCTTTATGCATTATCCGTGTTTTAAACAGCAGTGTGCGAAGTTGTCAGTTAAGATCAAAAACATTTCCTTTTTTAAAAAAAGGAAGCTTTACTTAAGGGAACAGTAACACTTTTATTCAGAAATGGATGAAATTATCTATCCTCTGTTGGTGGGAGTGGGGGGGAGTTCTTCAAGCTATTCTGAATAAATTAATTTATTGCTTAGTATCATTGCAGAATCAGTGTCACAATTTACTGATACTAATAATATGATATTTCTTCTTATCAAGGCTTGGAAATCTTTCATAAATTTTCATTTTTTCCTTATCATTTTAGAACCACAGAACTTTTTTGTGCTTAGAATCATAAGGGCTATTATGACTACTCCATTTTATAAACAAGAAAACTGAGTCAAATATTGGCTTGCTGAAAGCTACATAGCCATTCAGTGAACAAATTCAGACTGGAACCAAAGAACTGATGAGGCACAGATACTAATATTATATTAAAATGTAAAGTGTGTATAGCAAATACAAATTGTTGGAAATGGAGAATTCATTAGGTAAAGGATCATGAAAATAATTTTTCTCCCAAACTGACTCTCTCTTCAAGTATAATCAAAACATATATCAGCTGTTTTAAATATTTTTTTTGCCTGTAAAGAAATATACTTAAATACATTGCTTTTTAGGAAAAAGTTAGAAACTTTAGACAGACTATAATTTGAGCATATATGAGCCAATTATAAAGTCAATCTATTCTGGACCTATTTTCACTCTCCCTTTAAGAAATTTTTCATTTATTTCTTGCCTTTCTTCTAATTAAAACACTGCTTTAGTTCTTTGGTTCTATAAGTGTCTAACTACATACAGTTCACCTAAAATAATACTTGGATTTCATTCAGTTCATTTTCAACCTGATTGCTGCTTCATATATGTATTTGTTAACTCAAATACAGATCATTTTTAAGCTTGAAAATTTCTTAAAATTGTTAAACCAACAGATAAAAGCACCATTAACAGATTAACACCCTTTGTTTTTAAGCAAAGTCAACATTACAAGACTGGTAAAACTCTTCGTGAACAGGAACGAAGACAGATCAGGGTATTTACAAGCTCACTGAAAATTCACTGCCTTTTGATGCGTATCTGTACTGGGACTAGCTCTGAGCCACATTTCCATGCCTGATTTATGGGTGTATGAAACAAGAGTGCTGACACAGAGCAGGTCAAAGGACCTTTGTCTCCACAGTCATGGCAGTGACAGGATCACCTTCACTGAACTGTTTTCTATATTCAAAGACCATCTTAAATCTCCCATCCCCCACTTGTCTTATATCCCCTCCAAAAAACGCCAGCTATACTTTAAGAATCATTATAAATACTTGTCTTTATTCAGCTGTGATTCTATCCTAACCAGTTAATAAAACATCAGGGTGACCAGCCTTCATAAATCTTCTGCAGAATCTCCAAGTCAACTTGACTAACTTCATTATGTTTAATTAAAAAGGGACTTCAGAAAGAATGCACATAAAACAACTATGAGATATCATCTCACCCAGGTCAGAATAGCAAAATTTAACAGAACAGCAAGCAACAAATGTTGGCGAGGTTGTGGAGAAATTGGAACCCTGATTCACTGTTGGTGGGAGTGTAAAATGGTACAACCACTGTGGAAGGCAGTATAGCGCTTTCTCAAAAAGTTGCAAATAGAGATACCATTTGACCCAGCAATTCCACTACTGGGAATATACCCCAAAGAGACCATAACTGACATCCAAGCAGATATATGCACACCCACGTTTATTGCAGCTTTGTTCACAATGCAAGAAGTTGGAAACAACCTAAGTGCCTATCAACAAATGAGTAGATAGAGAAGCTGTGGTATATTCACACAATGGAATACTATGCTGCATTGAAAAACAAGGAACTCATGCAATATTATTCAAAATGAGTGACCCTGGAGGATATTATGCTGACTGAGGTATCTCAGTCACAAAAGGACAAATACGGCATGGTGCCACTGTTGTAAAACAAGATGGACCTTGGGGTTGGGGAGAGACTGAGAAAGATGGGTTCAATAATGTATACTGCATTGAAACAGATGAGGGAGAAAACGGTTTAAAAGGGATATGTGATTAGGTATTTTTATCATGACAGGGGTCTAGAGTGAAGGCTACATGGTAGAGTGGACCTGGAGGAGGGTTTGTAAAACAATGAAAGAATTTTTTTTTACTTTTCCAAGGGGTTGTGTACTAGGGGGGGGAGGGTTGAGAGGGGAGAAAAGTGCAACAATGAATGAATGGAAATCCAAAGGCTCTGTAAATTTTTACTGAAATTAACAATAAATTTAAATTTTAAAAAAAAGAATGCACACTCAAGGTGAAGCCCACAATCATAATGTTCATAAGAAACAAACTTGGATCAAGCTTAGAAATGACAGTCCAAGGTATAAAGAGACTGACAAATACAACCAGAAATGCACAATCTAAAGAGGATAAAATTGATGCATGAGACCTCCTGCTAAAGATTAAATCTCTGTGCACATCAAAAACTTTATTCAACAGGATGAAAAAGAAAACCTACAGATTGGGAACAAACATTTGGTAATATCATCTCATAAAGAGTCTTATAACAAAATTTTATAGAATATTTCTGAGCCACCACAAGAAAAAAGACTGATAACCCAAATACAAAATGGGCAAAAGACATGAAAAGAATTTTCACAGAGGAAGATATCTTAATGGCCAATAGACACACGAAGAAATGTTCTAAATCACTGGTAAGAAGAGAGCTGAAAATAAAAACCACAGTGAGTTACCATCTCACTCCATTAACAGCGGCAAAGTTTAACAGGGCAGTAAGTAATAAATGTTGGAGAGGGTGTGGTGAGAAAGAAACTCTTATACATTGTTGGTGGGATTGAAAAATGGTGCAACCTTTCTGGAAGGCAGTTTGGCACTTCCTTAAAAAGCTGAACATAGAAATTCCAATGACCCAGCTATTCCACTACTTGAAATATACCCTGGGAATATGAGAACTGAGGCACAAACTAAGATTTGTACATCAATGTTCATAGCAGCATTATTCACCATCTCAAGAACAATCACAACAAATTGGATTGAGAAATTATTGTACATTCACACAACAGAATACCATGTAGCATGCAGGAGCAATAACTTTGTAAATTATTACCTAACTTGGGAGGGACTGGAGAGCATTATGCTGAGTGAACTAACTCAGTCTCACAAGGATAAATATTGTACAAAACTGTTATTATAGAATGAGTATAAGGATCCAGGAGGGGTGAGAGAGGCTGGAAGCAGAGGGATGCGAATATGCTGGGGGAAGGGGGATTAATCATTGGGTTGTACAATTTGATGGGGGGGGTGTGAGGGAAATTGAAAGAATTTGTTCTAATTTGTCTTCCAATTTTGTGAATAAACTAGTAGGAAAAAATAAAATATTTTTTAAAAAAGAATGTAAGCACAATATTCCACAAAGGAATCAATAAAGAAATACCTATTTAGTGATGCATCTTTGAAATTCAGTGTCTTTGGGATCCTGGTGCCACCTGGAAATTTTGTCAGCCCTCATATGCTGACATTTCTCCCATTAAATTCACAGATAAAAGCATCTCTAAGAAACTGTCATTCCTATGTCAAAAGACATAGTCAACACTCACAAATAAAGGAAGTTTCAACACACACAGCTGCTTATATTTAAATAATCAGCTCTGGTTTGGTGTAGACTGGCATGCTGTTGTTTTTCTGAGTCCTATTATTATACTAGGCAACATGCTCGAAAATTTAAACTCATATAATGTACTTCACAAACCTCACAAAGCAAAAAAGTGATGGAAAGAGGGTGTCTTTGGCTTATCTAACATTAATTTAAATTTATTTCAAGAAGTAAAGAAAGCCTCATTTTGGAACAGTTTCCCATCTTGAAGCTAGATATATCTTGGTAATAACACTGACATGAGAGAATGTGTTTATTTAAACCCTAATCATTTGACTCTGTGGAACACAACAAATTATGGCTAACATTGACAAAATGGGGATTCCAGAACACTTGATAGTGTTCATGTGAAATCTGTACCCAGACTCAGAAGCTACTATCCAAATGGAACAAGGATACACTGCATGGTTCAAAATCAAGAAAGTACATCAGAGATACATCAGAGACGTATCTTCTCTATACCTTTTCACCATATGTGCTGAAGAGATCATTCAAGAAGCTATAGTTTGGGTAAAAGAATGTGGGATCAGCACCTGAGGAATCCTCATCAATAATCTGCAGTATGTAGTTGACACAACTTTGCTCACAGAAAGTGAGGAATACTTAAAAGTGCTTGCTGCAGAAGATCAAGGACTACAGCCTTCTATACGGATTGCATCTTAACATCAAGAAAAAAAATTCTCACCACCTGGGGAATAGGCAGACTCATGAGAGATTTAAGTTAACTATTTCCTCTTACTTGGATCCACAATCACACCCTTGGCACCCAGCAAATGATAAGTTGTATTGGGAAAGTCTGCTGTCACGGAGCCCTCCAGAGTGCTAAAGCATCACGACATTAGTCAAAATACCAAGGTCTGCTGATCCAAGACATGGTCTTCTCAATTGCTTGCTATGCATCTGAAAGCTGGACAATGACTAAGGATGGCAGATAAAGAATGAATGTCTTTGAGTTGTGGTATATGAGAAGAGCATTGGACATCCTGTGGACTGCTAAAAGAATAACAGATTTCTTCTGGAGACAGTGAAACCAGGGTGTTCCTTAGAGACAAGGGTGGTGAAACTCCATCTCATGTATTTTAGGAATGTTGTCAGGAGACTCCAGCTCTCGGAGAGGGACACCATGCTTGGAAGGGTGGAAAAGTTAGCACAAGATAGGAAGACCCTTAATCAGATGGACTGACATGGTGACTGTGACTACAGAGTCAAGTGTGTCAGAGGTGATGAAACTGGTTCAGGATAGGGTGTCAGAGCTGTTGATCATAGGGTTGCTCTGAGACTCAATGGCACATAACAACAACACCCTATTTAGAAGCTCTTATGGCATAGTGCATTACAGGGTGTGCTGTTAACCAAAAAGTCAGCAGTTCAAACTCACTGGAAAGATGAGCAATTCCTTCACATAGATCTGTTGTTGTTGTTGTTATGTGCCGTCGAGTTGTTTCCGACTCATAGCGACCCTATGCACAACAGCCCTAAACCCTACTCTATCCTGCGCCAACCGCACCGCCTCTGACACACCCATCCTGATTACCCCAGTCACCGAATCAATCCATCTCATAGAGGGTCTTCCCCTCCTGCGCTGTCCCTCCACCCTCCCAAGCATGATGTCCCTCTCCAAGGACCCGTCCCTCCTGGCAACATGTCCAAAGTCAGACGAAGCCCCAGAATCCTTGCCTCCAAGGAGTAGCTTGGTTTAATCCTCTCCAAGATGAATCTGTTTGTTTTCCTGGCAGTCCATGGTACATTCAGTACCCTTCTCCAGCACCACAGCTCAAAAGCATCCACTCTCCTTCTGTCCTCCCTAGTCATTGTCCAACTCTCTGATGCATAACAAGTGATTGCACATAGATCTACAGTATTGAAAACCCAATAGAGGGTTGCCATGACCCAACAGAAGGTCACTATGAGGCTAAACCAACTCGTTGGCTATTGTTCTACCTTCTGATGTTCTACTGGTGATACTTGACAGTGCAATGGTTCTGTCATGAGAATAATTAAAAAGCAATTAGCTCTTTTTGCCACATTCTTGATCAAGGTAGTATAAATCAACTGCTTTCTAAATCCAGACATAAGTGACTTAGTAAAAGATTAAATAATCCTTCACTCGTGTTCCCTAGACTGTTTTGGTTTGATTTTTATCTTCAGAAAATCTACTGTTTATAGTAAAGTTTTAACTTTTATGCTAATGTTAAATAACTGAACACAAAAGTCACCTTTGGAGAATGCTTTGAGCTTGTTTTTCACAACCGCAATCCTTGTAACTATTCTAGTTCTGAATGAGATATTCAAAGCACCCACTAACTAGAATTTTTTTATATGAATGTTAAATACTTAATGTAATTAAATAGATTAGGAAGATACTTCTTGGCTGTGCATGGAAAAAGATAAATAGGTAAGAATATTAGAGAAAAAGGAGTTCTGGTGGTCTAGAGGCAAGAAGCTGTGCTGCATTTCCAAAGGTATGCGGTTTGAGGATACCAGTGCTCCATGGGAGAAGGACAGGCAATCTCCTCCCATGCAATTAACTGCCTCTGAAAACCCATCACAGGGTCAGCTATGGGTCAGTTGACTATGGTATACAACAACAACAACAAAGAAAAAAATATAAAGAGCAAATGATAGGGATTTTTTCAAATGATTGGTTGGTTTTTTATTCTTATTAATTTTAATGAGTCAGAGTGATTATGCTTTATAGTATGGTAAGCTTGTGCTAGTACTTTCCGTGTTGTACAGGATCTAGAAATGTCCTTATAGGTGGACTGAATGCATCATAAATAATGTCAATAATTAATGTACATTGTGGGTATCCATATGTATGTAAAATGAACAAGTTCTTAATAAGTCAGTTTTTAAAGCAATTAGGATATAGTGCTGAATTTAGATTAAATACTGAAGTTATCAAAGATTTTACTTCACTTGGATCATAATTAGTGCTTAAGGAAGCAGCAAGAAAGAAATAAAATACTATATTGCATCCTAAAAAGTACCTTTCAAAGCAAATATGTCACCTTTGGACCAAGGTATGCCTGATCCAAACCATGATATTATCCATCAACTCATATGCACATGAAAGTTGGACAATGAATAAAGAAAGCCAACAACCAACTGATGTCTTTGAATTACAGTGCTGGCAAAGAATATTGACTACATCATGGATTTCTAGAAGAACAAACTAGACTTTGAAGTAGCACAGCCAGAATGCTCCTTAGAGGCAACTCTGGCGAGGCTTTATCTAACATTTTTGTTATATGCCCTTTAACCCAAACCCTCTCCTTGGAGAGGGACATCATGCTTGGGAGGGTGGAAGGACAGTGCAGGAGAGGAAGACCCTCAATGAGATGGATTGATTCAGTCACCAGAGTGATGGGGATAAGTGTGTTGGAGACAATAAGATGGGCAAAGGATAGTACAGGGTTTAGGGCTATTGTACATTGGGTTGCTATGAGTTGCAGGCAATTCGATGGCACATAAGAGCAGCAACAACATGTAAAAATGTATTTTATAAATACAATGTAGATTAGGGTTGAGGGTAGGATGAGAGCTTCTGTCTTTCTGAAATGATGTCATGTAAATAAACTTGCTCCTTTCAAATCTACCAGTTGTTCCAAGGGAGAAGAATAGTAGACCTTTTCCCTTTGTAACTTACTGCCTCTTGAAAACCCAACTCCACAGCACACAACAAGGATAGATTTGACTGCTTAAGTCTATATAGCAGTGAAATTGTTAAAATAGATTTATAATGACAATATTAATACTGAAATAATCTTTTCTGTCTGAATTTTAAGAATTTTTTAATATAAATATCCCAAAATATAAAATTAGCACTATTTAATAATGAATAGGGGCTATTTTGAGTCACTAGTCAAATACAAGTTCAAATTAAAACTAAAGAAGTTTAAATCATATCCACAAGACTCAAAATTTAATTTTGAGTCTATCCCCCTTGAATTTAAAAACCAACTCAGGGATAGGTTTGAGGCCTTGAACACTAATGAACAAAAAGACCAGGTGAGCTGCGGGAAGATATCAAGAATACTGTCAATGAAGAATGCAAAAAGTCATTACAAAGATGGAGGAAGAAGAAAAGACAAAATGCATGTCAGAAGAGATTCTGAATATTGCACTAAACCTTCGAGAAGCCAAAGCAAAGGAAAGAAATCTAGATGTTAAGCAGCTGAAAGGAAGATTCCAAAGAACAGCTCCGGAAGACAAGGCAAAGTAGTATAACGAAGGAACTGGAGTCAGAAAATCCAAAGGACTGAACTCACTTGGCATTTCTTAAGCTGAAGGAACTAAAGAACAAATTCAAGCCATGAGTTGCAATGCTTAAGGATAGTATGGGCAGAATACTGAATGATTCAGGAAGCATCAAAAGAAGATGGAAAAATATACAGAGTCACTGAACCAAAAAGAATTGGCTGACACAGAAGAATTTAATGAACAAATATGATTAAGAGGTGATGGTGATGAAGGAGGAAGTTCAGGATGTTCTGAAAGACTTGGCAAAAAATAAAGCCCCAGAAATTGATCGAATATCAATTGAAATGTTTCAACAAACAGATGCTGCCCTGGATCTGCTCACCAGGTTGTGCCAAGAAATCTGGAGGACAACTACCTGACCAACTGACTGGAAGAGATCCACATTTTATTTCCACTCCATAAAAGGTGACCCAACAGAGTGTGGAAATTATCAAACAATACCACTAATATCACATGCTAGCAAAATCCTGCTGAAGATTATCCAGAAATGACTGGAACAGTACATTGACAGAGAACTACCAGAAATAAAAGCTGGGTTTAGACGAGGCCATGGCACTAGAGACTTTATCACCAATATCAGATGGATCTTGGCAGAAAGCAAAGAGTACCAGAGAGATTTTCATCTGTGTTTCATTGACTATGCAAAGGCATTTGACTGTATAGATCACAACAAATTGTGGTTAACCTTGAGGAAAATGGGAATCCCAGAACACTTGTTTGTGCTTATGTGAAACCTATACTTGGACCAGGACAGTCCTCAGAACAGAGCAAGGAAACACTGCATAGTTCAAAATCAGGAAAAGAGTAGGTCAGGGGTGCATCCTGTTTCCACACCTTTTCAATCTATATGCAGAACAGATCATTCAGGAAGCTGTAATTTATGAGCAGAAATGTGGCATCAGGAATTGAGGAAGATTCAACAACAACCTACATTATGCAGATGACACAATCTTGCTTGCTCAAAGTGAGGAAGACCTTGAAGTGCTTGCTGCAGAAGGTAAGGACTGTAGTCTTCAACATGCACTGAAGCTCAACATCAAGAAGACGAATATTCTCACCATTGGGCCAATTGGCAGCATCATGATAGAAGGAGAAGAGATGGGGGTTGTTAACAATTACAGCTTGTCCGGTTCCACAATCAACATTCTTGGCACTAGCAGTTAGGAAAGCAAAAGACAAATTTCACTGGAAAAAATCTGCCATCAGGGACCTCTCCAGAGCACTGAAATGCAACAATGTCAGTCTAGAGACCAAGGTGTGCCTAATTCAGACCATAATCTTCACAGTTACTTGCTTTCCATCAGAGAGCTGGACAATGACTAAGAATGATAGAAGAATCAATGCCTTCAAGTTGTGATGCTGGAGAAAAGTCTTGAGCATTCCATGAACTGCAAGAAAACAAATATGCCTACCTTGGAGACAGTGAAAACAAGTTTCTCCTTGGAGGCTAGGATTTTGAAACTCCATTTCACACACTTTGGGGAATATGGCCAGGAGGACTGATACTTGGGGAAGGACATCATGCTTGGAAGGATAGAAGAACAGCACAGGAGCGGAAAACCTGGAATGAGATGGCTTGATACAGTAACTGGGGTAATGAGGGTTAGTGTGTCAGAATCCATGAGACTGGCTCAGGATAGTGCTGGCTTCAGGGATTCTGTACATAGGATCACTATGGGTCACAGGTGACTCAACAGCACATAACAACAACAACATGGGAGAAAGATCTCTACAGATGAACTTAGGAGTAGTATTTTCTAAAATATTTTCATTTTCCTTTCCCTTGATAACAGTATGGTTTGACACACTCAGGTTGGCTTTCATTGGGTGTGAACCACTTGGCTACATGATTTATTTCTTTTAAAATATTGAAATGAGCCAAACATTTGAATCTGTTCAGAAATGACTTCAAGTCATTTTAAATTCCAAGCATATTTAGCATCTTCTTAACACTCATAACTTTTCCTCTTAGACGGCACCTATGTAGTTCATTCTCTTTTTTTGACAAATGCAAACATTTAAGCAAATCGAGTCTAAGTTGAGTACCTAACTGTTCACTGTGGAATTACCACCACCTCTCAATGCAACAACACTCTCAGGTAATTAGCCCTTCATTTGTTATTCTACATTACATATCCAAATATGTTCATATTGGCAATAGGTAGGTTCTTAACAACACGTATCACAATTTGACTATGATTGCATTGGGGGAACAAAGCAAAGAGGAATTTAAGATTTACCATAAAACATCCTCAGTTACAAAATCAGAACCATCATCTTCACCAACAATAGAAATTAATGCCTTTATTTATTAACTAACATTTATTAAGAGGAGCACGGGTGGAAAGGAGCTGTACTGTCAACCCAAAGGCACATGGTTCAAATCTATAGGCTGTTCTGCTGGTGAAACTTGAGAGAAAGATGAGCAATCTCCTCTTGTTTGATTCACTGTCTCTGAAAACCTGTTGAAGGTTCAGCTTTGGTTTGATTCCAACTTGACGGCACAAAACAATAACATGTGCCAGCACTATTCTACGTGAGACAATGGTAGTAAGCAAAAGAGATTGGGCCCTGGTCCTCATAGGGTAAGTAGGTAAAGGAGGACACAAATAAGGTACCTGATAGTTAAAGAGGACACAATTAAAATAGTAAGTCAAATATATTTTAATATTTTAAGTAAGATTGTAACAGCAATCAAAACCAAGATAGCAGCAGACAAGGGGGAAATCTATTGTCAAGGATCTCTTTAGAATGCTAAAGAGCAAGATTAAGGTACGCCTGATCCAGCCACAGTATTTTAAATTGCTCCTGAATATATCACGCATCTCAAAGTTGGACAGTGAATACTGAAGAATTGATGTCTTTGAATATGGTGTTAGAAAAAAGTACTGGATATACTTTAGGACCTACCAAAACAATAAACAAATCTGTCTTTGAGGAAGTACAACCTTAGAGGCAAGGATGGTGCTATTTTGTCTCACATACTTTGAGCATGTTGCCAGGAGGCAGTAGGTCTTGGAAAATGACATCAGGCTTGGGAAGTTGGAGGGTCCATGAAAGAGCTGAAGCCCCGCTGTGAGGTGGATTGACACAGTGACTGCAACACGTGGCTTGAGTCGGTGGAGACGGTGAGGGTGGCACAGGACAGGGCAAAGCTGAAAGCTGTTGTTCATAGGTCACTGTTAAGACGATTTGACAGCACCCAACCACAAGAACTAGGGTGACGGAAATAAAATGTGATAATGGGGCAGGCAGAGACAGAAGGTTGAGAAGAGAAAGCTTTTGAGCTAGGACTTAAAAGATAAAAAGGAATTATCCATGCAGAACATTCCAGGCAAAAGCAATAGTAAAGTCAGTGGAAATGAAAAGTCAGATGAGGCTAAAGAGGGAGCCATGTGGGTGGGGCCAGACGATGAGGGGGCTCCTGAAGAGTTTCGATTTTATTTTTATGTAAAGCCACTGAAGAATTTGCATCAGGAAAGTGACAGGATATGGTTTATGTTTTTAAATGGCCACTCTGGATCAGCAATGTATCTCCAGGAGACCTCAATAAAATAAAAACTAACAAAGGAGCAGATCAACACAAAACAAATTTTATTAAAAAAAAATGCTAGTTTTGATGTCTTTTGCGGTTTGGTTGGTTTTGTTTTTCACACTCAAGGCCAGTATGATTTTTATGTTTGTCTGTCCCCATGCTACCTTATCCTTGAAAAGAAATACATGGCTTCCATAGTCTACCAAGTTTATCATTTGATCCACAGTTATTTTTATGTTCAATTCCTTACCCAACGGAACCATCTTTTCCACTTGCCCAAATATATTTGGATAATGACATTTTTATAATGATTTCTGTTTTCCACTGGAGCCTTTTAGGTTTTGGGAAACTATTCTATTTCTGCAATTATAAGCTGCACTTCGGTAATACAAATGGGGATGTGTCCCAAAACAAAAACTTTGCTGGTCAGATTTGGATCTAGTAGATGAAACTAAAAAGCCAAAGTAACGGCAGACACTTGAGATGTGAAATGGAAATTATCCAGCAAGAGTCTCGTGGCTTTTCTCCTTATTAGAAGCCCAGCATCATGGGACGAGGCTCCCTCTCGGTGAATGATTTTTCTTTCTCAGCTTAAAAAGAAAGTGGAGGAATAAGTGATTTTCATTGTCTGTCTCTATGGCAACTAGTACTTTACCTTCACCTCTTAGAAGGCAATTATATCTATTCACTGAATAGCTTTCAGTCTCCACTTTTTGACAAAAAAATGACATAGTAATGGAGGAACTTTTCCTCCAGCAAGAATAGTTACAAGAGGCAATGTGATTCATCAGCAGAATATGCTCTATTTTATTTCAATTTGATAATTATTATTTCAAATATATTTCTTCTAGCAGGTTTGTTTTTCACTTACGGTTGTTGAGTTATAAAATGAAGTGAGTTCATTGTAAAGTTTAGTGACACACTTCTTAGAAAAATCATTGGTGGCCAAGTGGTATGAAGCTGCGCTGCAATCCCAAAGGCATGTGGTTTGAATCCACCAGCTGCCCCATAGGAGAAGGATAGGCAATCTGCCCCTGTGAGATTAACTGCCTCTAAAAACCCTCTAGACAGTCAACTATGAGTTGGTTCCAACTCGATGGCACACAACCACACAGCAATCTAAAATCAGCTGCTTAATATCCTGCCAGCACTTTTACACAAAGACAAATACAATTGAAATCCCATCGCGTATACTTTTTCGTAGGGAGCTCTGGTGGTCTAGGGGCCTACTGATAAACTGTACTGCAATCCCAAAGGCATGCAGTTGGAATCTGCCAACTGCTCAGCGGGAATGGGCAATATCCTCCCGTGCTCTTTCTGCCTCTAAAAACTCACTGGAGGGTCAGCTATGGGTCAGTTCCGACTCTGTGGCACAACAATAACTGATGATCTAGTGGGTAAAGACTTGTGCAGTCAACTCAAAGGCAAGTAGTGGGAATCACCAGCTGCTCCTTGGAACAAAGATGGGCAGGGTTATGTTTGAGTAAGTTCTGACTTGACAACATGGACATGTACTAGCAACATACTTTTTGTATCCAGAATGTTTCATAAAACATTATTTTATGAGCATATTCCCAGGTGGTTTCAAGAGACTGCAAATCAAACGGGAGAAGACCGCCCACCTTTCTTCTGCAGAATAGCTAGTGGATTAAAAAAAAAACTGCCTCTGGTTTGGCAGCGTAAGTCCTCACCTACTGGGTCCCCAGAGCACTCTAACGACATCATAGTAGTTTATAATATAAATTCCTGTATATTATTTAGTCCTTCTTCTCTTAAAACAGAGTTCTGGTAGCATTGTCTATAGAAAGCAGCATCGTTAGCCAAAAGGCCACATCTCTCTGCTGGTTCTAAATCACCCGTCACTGGTGGGCGATCTCCTCTCATGCTTAAGGTCCCAAAAGCCCACAAGAGGGTCAGCGAGGAGTTGGTTCTAACTTGACAACAATAATTTGATTTGTCTGTTATTTATATTTTTTTCCATTTATTTTTAACTTTTATCTTGGTTTGCTCACAGAGTTCATATACATTGTGTTTCACCCTATTCTTCATTCATATTGTGCTTCCTACAATCATTACCATGCATTATGTTTTATAAAATCAATTACCATTGGACCTTGTCCATCCTTACCCAATTTTTTCAGGTCCTTGCCAGATCCTTCCCATTTCCTTCACCCCCTCCCTCCACCCACCAACTTGTACAACCCTGTGGTTTCATTCCTCCCCATCCTCACACCTGTGTTCCCACCCCTTCTCCCCTTGTGTCTCCACACATTTTTCTAGTTATCTATTTTTATAATATTCGTAGTATGCAGTATTTGTCCTTATGAGATTGAGTTAGTCCACTCAGCATAATAATCTTCAGTCTCCCCCAAGTTACGTAGTCTTTTCCAAAATCCTTGCTCCTGAGTTGCTGCATAATATGCCATTGTGTGAATGTATTTCAATTTCTCAGTCCATTCAGTTGTAGTTGGACATCTGGGATGTTCTCATGATCTTGTGATGGTGAGTAACACTGCTATGACCATTGGTGTACAGATTTCCATTTCTGCCTCAGTTTTAATTTCCTTGGGTATATTCTAGTAGTAGGAACCTGGGTCATACGGAGTTTCTGTGTTCAACTTTTTGTTTTTTTAATGTTCAACTTTTTGAGGAAATGCCAAATTGTCTTCCACAGTTGTTGTATCATTTTACTATCTTACCAACAGTGTATGAGAGTTCTACCTCTCCACACCCTCTCTGACATCAGTAGCAGTGGCAAAGTTTAGCAGAGCAGCAAGCGATAAATGTTAAATAATTTTTAGCATAAACATCTATGTATATTTTAATTGGCTTAGGTGGAATCCTTGGAAACATGGACCAAATAAGATACACATTTTCTACCATTTTGCCAAATTTTTCTCTCCTAATTTTATCAATTTATTATCCAATGAGAAATATATACTTCACCATCTTTATCAGAGGGAATATTGTTTAAAAGAAAGTAAGCCAGTTTGAAGGGGGTAGCAACTCTCTTACTGTTAATGGTTTAGTTTGATTTTTAAAAATTTAAAACCTATTATAATGTAAAATTTGTTGTTACATGTTTGTGGTTCTAAAGGTGGAAAGGGTATGTGAATTTCTTGCTCACCTCTGTGGCAAAAATTGTTGGTTGTCCCCTAATATTAATTTTCTCATTTCTGAGTCACAGAGGAGGTCCCTGGTAGCTGAGCATACTTAATGCTGACATCTAGTTGATTCTGAATTCTGATGACCTTCCCTGGGTTCCCAAAGCTGTAAGCCTTTATGAGAGGAGATGGCCTATCTTTCTCTAGCAGAGTGACTGGTAGATTTGAATTGTCAACCTTTTGATTAGGAGTCCAATACATGACATGATAAGCCACCAGGGCTCTGCTAATTAAAAAGTCAGGAGTTTGAATCCATTGGCTGCTCCGGGGCTGTATGTAAAATAGGTATTTCCTACCATAAAGATTTACAACCAGAGAAACCATGAGTCAGAGTCAACTAGACAGTGGTGAAATTGAGTTTTATCCATTAAATAGATGTTGTTGTTGTTCTGTGCCGACTCATAGCGACCCTATGCACAACAGCCCTAAACCCTGCTCTATCCTGCCTCCAACGGCACTGCCTCTGACACACCCATCCCGATTACCCCAGTCACCCAATCAATCCATCTCATAGAGGGTCTTCCCCTCCTGCGCTGTCCCTCCACCCTCCCAAGCATGATGTCCCTCTCCAACGACCCGTCCCTCCTGGCAACATGTCCAAAGTATGTAAGGCGAAGCCCCAGAATCCTTGCCTCCAAGGAGTAGCTTGGCTTAATCCTCTCCAAGATGAATCTGTTTGTTTTCCTGGCAGTCCATGGTACATTCAGTACTCTTCTCCAGCACCACAGCTCAAAAGCATCCACTCTCCTTCTGTCCTCCCTAGTCATTGTTCAAATCTCTGATGCATAACAAGCGATTGCAAATACCATGGCCTGTATCAGGCGCACCTTAGTCTCCAGAGAGACACCGTTGCTCTTGAGTACTTTAGAGAGGTCCCTAACAGCAGACTTTCCCATTGCGATACGCTTTTTGATTTCCTGACTGCTGGTGCCAAGAGTGTTGACTGTGGAGCCGAGCAAACTGAAGCTATGAACAATCTCAATCTCTTCGCCATCCATCCTGACGCTGCCAATTGGTCCAGTAGTATTAAATAGATACAGTTTTAATTTTCCTTTGCAGCTAAGTGTGGCTAAGTTTCAACTGTAGGCAAACAAAATACAGACAAAAGTGACCCTATGATATATACTATTTTAGAGAGGAGGACCTATCCTTTTTTAATTTTTTTTCCTTGCTCATTGGAATGCAGATGTCATGACTGGTGCTTCAGCAGTTTTTTGGACAAGGAGAATAAGAGCCACACTATAAAGAAAAAGGGGATAATGCCTAAAGGAGCCTGGGTTCCTAAGAAGTGTGCAAGTTTGTCCTACTAGCTATAGATGATGGCTGATCTTCAGGTTGTTATGTGAGAGATAACAATTTTGAGTTTTAAAATTATTAATTTCTTTTTTAAAATTGTTTTTCCCCTCTAAAATTATTGTATACTGTCAATTATGATTAATACAAAATACTTTGCTACTGTCCTTTCTTAATGATTTGAAGTGTTCCTTTTATTTTTAGGACAGTTACACTTTTGCTGGAAAATGATGCAATTTTTTTTTTAGTTTGTTATCTTACCCTTGATTTTCTTTAGAATTAGGAGATATACTAAGATATACATCCTTGGAACCAGCAGTCAAGAAACAAAAAAATATATCACATTGGGAACCATCTGAATGTCAGGAACATCTCCAAAGGGCTAAAGAGCAATTATGTCACTTTAAAAACTAAGGCATGCCTGCTCCAAGAAACGGTCTTCTCAATTATTTGCCATGTATGTGAGAGTTGTGCAGCAAACAGAGAGGACAAAAGGAGAATCAATGTCTTTGAGTTGTGGTGCTGGAGAAGAGCACTGAACATCCCATGCATGGACTGCCAATAGAACAAACAGATCTGTCCTAGAAAAAGTGAAACTAGGGTTCTCCTTAGAAGTATGGATGGTGAAACTTCACCTCACATACTTCAGGCATTTTGTCAGCAGGGGCCAGTCCTTAGAGAAGGACATCATGCTTGGAAAGATTGGGAGGATCAGCATAAGAGGAAAAGACCAGCAACAAGATTAACTGATATAGGATTGTATCAACAAGCTTAAGTTTATCAGAAATGGTGTAGATAGCACAAATAAGGCAGGTTTCAAATCTGTTGTTCATAGGGTTGCTGTGAGTTGCCGTTGACTCCAAGGCACATAACAACTAAAATATAACTACTGTTAAATTCCTTTCATTCTATATAAACAAAAAAGTAATAACAATATCAACTTAGAGATTCCTATCAACATAGAAATATTTTGTCTCAACTATCCTAAAGGCAGCATTGAGACATGTTTCTTTTCTATGAAGAAAAAATTTAATCTTCGTATTACAGGCTAAAGACACATAAACAATGAGAAATTATGTGGATTTTTGAGGCTTTGACTTTGTTAAAACACACACATCTTCCATTTACAATCTGTGGAGCTCTGAGTTCAAGGTGTGGCCTGAGCGGTCTCCACAGGGACCCGAGGAGGCCTTGTTGGCCAGGCTGTTCCCTGCTACCCTCTGCTCTTGTTCCTATGGCAGTCTTCCTGTGTTACACACTGATGTTCCACATTAAGGTCCCGATTTCCCAAAGACACAAATAAGGAGAAGAGGGTCATAATTTCCTACCAGGTCGTAAGCTGCTAGCATCTTTTTCTGCACATCTGGAATCACCCCCAGAGGCTCTAAGTAAGGAAAATTGTCTTTTATCACAAGAGAGACGGTGGGGGTATTGTCACTGGTGATGAGCCGAGAGGACAGGGTCAACAGGCACTGCTTCAGACTGGCAATCGGAGGGAGTCCACATAACTCCTTGACAGACACAATTGCATTCTGTGGGGGAAAAACATAAAAGCAGAGTTATGGTTGCATGGTCACATGATATAGCACCCTCATAATTCCACAAATGTGTAAGTATTCACACACACACACACACACACACACACACACTGAAAACTTGCTAGAGGGTCAGCTATGAGGTTCCTACTCAACCGAATATAAATGTATATACATATAATTTGATGGCACAGCTCATATAGAGTTGCACTGTTAAATCGACCAAGTATCTCTAGGGGTTCAAACTCATCAGTGGCTCTAAGGTAGAAAGACAGGTACTCTCTTCTGTGTGGTTTACAAGCTCCAGAATCTAAAGGAGAGTTAGCTGAGTTAGTTCCAAATCAATGTCCATGAGTTTGAGCTTTTTAAATATACATATTAATCAAGTCAAGTTACTGTTGTGGAGTCAGAACTGACTCACAGCTGACCCTCCAGCAGGGTTTTTGGAAGTTGTAAATCATACAGAGGAGACCCCCCCCCCCCCCTTTCAACTTTGGAAGCACGAGAGGCTTCAAAATCGCCAGCAAGGTTCTACCTTTAGGTTAGGAGTACAAGTAAGCTAGATTATAACCAATCAAAACTATTGTGATATGCAAGGAAAAAACACTGAGAGCGAATATACTATTATTGCATTTCATCTTTCTCAGTTCTTGACAATTGCTGTAGATCCACCACAAAGGCAAAGCAGACTGTAATCAAGGTTACACAGTGCTTTTCAAAATGGAACACTGACATTGCAAATTAGCACCGGCTGGCTGTGAATGCATTAGTTGATTTGGGTGATGGTGAACGTGAAAATGCAGGATCAATAACTGAACACTGGAGTACATCTTCTTGGGACTTGTCCCCTCAGGATAGCAACTTGCTATTTTGCCACTCAGTACCCTCCCTGTGACTTATTAGCAACCTATTTCTTTGTCATTCCATCAGAAATGCACCTGCCAGACAAACAGATACACCAACTGGCACACTAATGCAATTTAGATAGGATTACAATTTTCCATGCTGCAGTCATTAAAAAAAAATACTCTAAATAGGACTTAGTATTATTTTTACAGTCTATTACTGGTACCAGCATCCAGGAAATTAAAAGATGTATTGCGATGGGAAAGTCTGCTGTTAGAGACCTCCCCAAAGAACTGAAGACTAAGTCTCTGGAGTCTAAGGTGCACCTGATACAGGCCATGGTCTTTGCAGTCACTTGTTATGTGTCAGAGAGCTGGACAATGACCATGGAGGACAGAAGGAGAATTGATGCCTTTGAGCTGTGGTGCGTCTGATACAGGCCATGGTCTTCGCAATCACTTCTTATGCATCAGAGAGTTGGACAATGACCAAGGAGGATAGAAGGAGAATTGATGCCTTTGAGCTGTGATGCTGGAGAAGAATATTGAGGGTATCATGGACTGCTAGGAAAACAAACAGACTCATCCTACAGAGGGTTAAACCGGGCTGCTCCTTGGAGGCAAGGATTCTGAGGCTTTGTCTGACATACTTTGGTCATGTTGTAAGGACAGACCGGTCCTTGGAGAGGGACATCATGTTTGGGAGGGCGGAGGGACAGTGCAGGAGGAGAAGACCCTCTATGAGGTGGATTGATTCAGTGACTGAGGTGATGAGGATGGGTATGTCAGGGGCAGTGCGATTAGCACAGGACAGAGTTTAGAGCTGTTGTACATGGGGTCTCTATGAGTCGCAAGCTACTTGATGGCATATAACAACAACAACAATTAATGGTGAGAAGTACCTAATACATTAGGTATTTTACGAATTTAACAACAATTATGGTGTTCATTTTTCTACTAATTAGGCTTGAAATCATCCTTAACTCATAGGCCTTCATGCTGAAATGATGGTAAATTAAGTTATCCATTCTGTCTGAAAAAACTTTATACCCAGCTATCTCTCCTTAATATCTATTTTAAATGTAAGTATAGATTATCTGGGAGATGTATTCCTAATAGATAAAGTTAGATTCATAGATGATTTATAAGTAACTTCATATATTTACTTACAATAGTTCTACAATTGTTGTTGTTGTTGTGTTGTTATGTGCCATCGAGTCGTTTCCGACTCATAGCGACCCTATGCACAACAGCTCTAAACCCTGCTCTATCCTGCGCCAACCGCACCGCCTCTGAC
>NW_006399825.1:2307074-2361788 GCF_000299155.1 Elephantulus edwardii | reverse complement strand
CTGCCAATTCCTTTCTATATAATGACTCAGTATATTCCTTCCATCTTCTTTTAATACTTCCTGGATCATTTATTATTCTGCCTTGATTACAGCAACTCTAGGTTTGAATCTGTTCTTCAGTTCTTTGAGCTTAAGAAATGCTGAGCGAGTTCGGCCCTTTTGATTTTCTGACTCTAGTTCCTCACACATTTCCTTGGTAAAGCAAAAGATACTGCTATTTGAAGTATACACTTAGCAGGTAGAGAGTTCTGCTGTTAACCCAAAGGTGGCACCTCTCTGAGGATTCAAATCCACCAGCTGCTCTGCAAGAGAAAGATGGACAATTGACTCCCGTGTAATTTACAGCTTCTGAAAACCCACTGGAGGGTCAGTTATGAGTTGGATCTGACTCGATGGCAATGAGATTTTAAAAGAGATTTCAAATCATGGCCAAAGCTCCTCATTCCAGGTTAAATACTTACAACCTAAGAATTTATATGTGGTGTAGATACCACTACTATTTTCTCAGAATGCCCTCATTGTCATTGAGTTGGAACCAACTCACAGCCGCCCTTCCATTGGGTGTCTGAGTCTGTAAGTTCCATGAGAGGAGATTGCTCATCACTGTGGATGTGAAGCACCAGAGAAGTGTGGCCTTTAGGGTTCGCAGTGCAACTCCCTACTGACCAGGCTACCTTTTAAGTCTATAAAATTGCTAAACCAATCCCAGAATTTATCTTTAAAAATATTTTCACCATGTTTACTTGTGTGAGTTTATCATGCGACTAAAAACCATAAGGGATTATAAATTTTTATATTAGATAATCTGAATCTAAAACCCCAAATATTGCTATTAATTTAACATAATGTATAGAAGCACTGGTAGCCTCGTGGCAAGAAGCTGCACTGCAATCCCAAAGCCATGTGGTGTGAATCCTCCAGCGGCTCCGCTGGAGAAGGATGGGCATTCTCCTCCTGTGCAATTAACTGCCTCTGGAAAGCCACTGGAGGGGTGGCTCTCGGTTGGTTCTGACTCGATGGTACACAGCAATACACAGGTAATTATGCAACATCTTCAACCTTGTTTTCTAAATTGAAAGAGTATGTCTCTCTCTCTCTGTGTGTGTGTGTGTGTGTGTGTTATTAATTAAAGGAATAAATAGATTAAATGGCATGATATTCTTCTGTTTTGGTTTCACACATAGACTGCTACTACTTTTACCAACCAGGATGTCATTACACACTTATTTAGTGGATATTTGTTACTTGATTGCTCCTACATAACATTTTCTTTTATTCTCAAAGTTTAATCAGAACTAACTCATAACTGATCATCCACTGGGCATCCCAGACTATGAGAAGCCTGGGAGGAGACTGCCCATCTTCTTCCCAATGAGCCATGAGTGGATTCAAAGAGCCCTTGAGGCATGGCCTTTTCAGCTTAAGTCCCTGAGGACAAGGCCACCAGGCAGGAGCGTGTTAAATGTACTTTAGATTGATAGTGATGAAAAAAATTTTGCACCCATCTCCTCACATTAATAAATGGAAGGAAACAAATTTCAGTTATCTCTATCTAAGTTTAACTTATCTTATCAGTTTATCTAAGTTCTCATTTAATTCTTGTATTTCATTTCTGTAGCATTTACTTACTTACCTTATTTGGAGAAAACAGATTAAGTCAAAAGAGTCCTGGTGGCCTAGTGGTTAAAGCACTTTGTTGGTAACTGAAAAGTTGACGGTTTGAACCCTCTGGCTGGTTTCTGTGGGAGCTCTTGGGTTAGTGGTGAGGAGTTGTCCTGCCATCCTAAAGGCATGGGGTTTGAGTGCACTAGGAGCTCTGTGGGAGGAAGATGGGCCCTTTCCTTCTGTGAGATTTCCTGCCTCTGAAAACCACTGAAGAGTCAGCTATGACTCGGTCCTGACTCAACAGTATATAGTAACAATAGCTACTCTATGAAAAAAAAAAAGGACATAGCAGTGTGCTTCTATAAAGACCCTTCTATAAAGGGTCTTGGAAATACTTTTGGGTAGTTCTACTCTGCCAACGAAGGCTACTATATGCTTGCATGTAATTCTCATAATGATATCTAATGTATTATTACCTTTCTTATATGGAGAAAATTAATAATATCAGGAACCTGAAATAATTTTCTCAAGATCACACATGGATAAGTTTTAATCTAGAATCTGTGTTTTGTTTTGAGGTTCTCTCTACCAAATGAATGACATTTCTGTGAGAAGACTAGGTATCAGCAAGTCCAAGTGTTAACATTTTCGTGTGTGTGTGTGTGTGTGTGTGTGTGTGTGTGTGTGTGTGAGTGCTGTTTCTGTAGGGAGTACTTCATTGTGCATGTGTGTAATTTAATTTAATAGGCTTGTTATTTTTAGTGCTAACTTTACATTCTCTCCTATGTTCATATTTTAAAATTCTTAATACTTGTAAGTGGCTTTAATAGTATGATATATTCTGCTCTACTGCCAACCGGAAGGTTGCCAACTCAAATCCACCAGCTGTTCTACTAGAGAAAGATGGGAAATCCCATGCCATAAAAATTCAAAGTCCGAGAAATCCAAGAGTGGGTGGCTATGAGTCAGAACGAATTCCATGGTAGAGGACCGGAATTATTTACAAGTATTAAGTGTATCTGTATAGAAAAGACTCTGAAATTTAGAAGCACATAATATTTTATATTCTCCTTTTCCGCATATAGAGAGCTCTCGTGGCCTAGTGGCAAGAAGGTGCCCTGCATGTCTATTTCTAGACAACAGTATCACTATAAACTAGGAATACACTCTATTAACAGGCTTAATTCAAGACAAACTTAATATAACTCCTCAATTAAAAACATAAAAATATATTTTATCAAAGGTAACACTGTGATCAATGAATTTGCCTGGCCATTCTTTATCATCTGAAGAAGGAGGGAGATCACATTGTTAATAAAATACAATGCTCACTCATAAGAGACGAAAGGAGGGAGAGGGGGTAGGAAGGAAGAAGCAGATTTTTTTTTCCTACCTGCATGTTTTCTCTCATATCTATGGCTTCTCGTAAAGGATGAACTGCGATTTTAAAGATGTCATCTACGGTCTTAAGTCCAATATTCCTGAGCATGGTATACTCTCGAACTTTCTTCCCCATTCTCACGGAAAGGCTGCGCTTCTGTGCCTTCCCTCCTCCGCTTCGGTTAGTTATTGCTATGTGTACAAAAAGGGTGACGTGCTCCATGACATCACTCACAAAAGAACGCAGAGGCACATGGCGATATCCAGGCTGCAGGCATTCAAATGGAATCGTATATTGTCCTATAAACTCATCCCCAATGTAGTCATCATCTAGAACAACAAAACGGATCATGGCCAACTCGGGAAGGTTCACCTGAAACTCAAACGTTTCATCGAAGATGGGATTATCACTGTTTTGCTGAACAGTTTTAGTTCTTTGTTCAGAACAGTCTGCAGGGATTCCATGAATCTCTACACAAACATAGGGATCGATGACATCCCCTTTGGCACAAGCCCCCTTGGGTTTTGGGAAATTCTGGCCACTGATGATCTTGATATGAAGAGCTAGAGGGGAAACCCCCGGCATGATGCCCTTCGTGTTTGCACTGAAGTAAGAAACTTCATCTCGCATCACAGAAGGCCTCAGGACATAACCACACCCTCCGTTTTGAAGAAACCAGCCTGTGTGAAGATCCATCATGGGGCCTGGAGTCTGGAAATTCATTGCCACAATCTGGCAGCCACAATTCCAAAAGTCCTGTGGATTCAAGTTACTAGAATCGATTCTCATGGCACTTGGATAGATTCTCGACAAGAACTTCTTGTTATAGTTTACAAAATCCTCTGGATATTCATTTGCAATCCGGCTGGCTTCTGTTTCACTAAAGGAGCACATTTCCCAATAGTTTTGGCTTCTCATAGATAGCTCAAAATCCCGGTATTGAACTGATTTACAGATAGATACCAAGTCGGAGAGCTCCCTGCACAGCCATACTTGTTTGGGCTCACCATTATGATTCACTGACATCCTTCGAGACATTTCCACTTCCTCATCTTCATCTGTTACTTCTCCCTCTAAAACATCTGAGTCAGAAGGCAATTTCTTTCCTTTCAGGATGATCTTCCTTTTTAACTTTTCGGGGGAAGGGAGGTAGGATTCAGATGGCAAAGGTGCTTCTGTATAGAGTTTACTGCCAAAAATTTTCTTCATGTGCTGAGCCATTACTTTCTGCTGTAGGAGGGAGCAGTGATTGCCCAAGCAGAGAATGAGTGGGTATTCAGAGGTGACAAAGGCAAATTTATTTATCACCTCTATCACACTGCGAAAAGAAAGGTGTGCTGTCATGTTATTTCTATTACAAAGGATCGGTTCATTGTCTGGACCATCACTTACATCGAGTTCAACGCTTCGACAGCCCATTTTCAAGGCTCTGACATACCCATTAATATCTGCTGGCCCCCTGAACTGGTCTTCAATCAGGTAGGTGTTGTGAGAGGCATTGATATAGTAGTGAGATAATGGCTGAGACATATCTTGGGCGACCTTCTTTTGCTCTGGATCAAAAATGTCACATTCTGGTGACAACAAATACTGAGTAAAGCCATCGATGGCAAGAAATCCCTTTTGACGCCCCTCTTCAGAAAGTTCATATCTCCGAATAATGTCTAAGCACATGTCCTCGGTGATGTGGGTAACACCTTGCTCAGCTTCTAAAAAGAGCATGAGATCGTTAGCATCCAAGTATTCTTTGTTTTTAGAGATCTGTACAAGTAAGAAATATACTTCTGGCCTGGTGCAAAGTTCACAGAAAGCTTCACAAAACTCTTCTTCTGTCACTCGGGTAGTCAGCTTCTCTTTGCTCTTCTGGATTTCTTTAAACTTTAATCTGATCTTAGATTCCTTCAGAGTAGGGTTGAGTTGTTTTATTAACTCCACCGAGGTATCTTCTAACATAATCCCATTGCCATCGACATCCGCTGCCTCAAACACCGTTTTCAGCCACATGAACCTTGGCGTGTTTTGGTTGTCCTCCACAAAGTCAAAGGGCTGCTTACTTCGAGAAACCAGGTAGCGTAACCCTGACACCCAGATGTTTGCTACGTCAGCTGAATTGGCAACGAGGTCCAGAGACTCGTAGTTTTCCCCGTGAAGTATGGAAAAGGCACAGTCTTCACAGATCTGGTCAGCAAGTCCATTGTTCCTAAAGGTCTCCGTGTTCTTGCCTAGCCGGATCTCTTTGATGGCAGCAATATCAAGCTTAGCTTTATCCAGGTCTTTCTTGGAAGGTTCCCAGCGGAGAGCTTGGAGATCTGTGTCCAGAGTGAAAAAGCGGTTGTAGATTCGAGAGTTTGGTCGGACTTTCTTCAGTTCACAGCCCGCTTGCATGAAGCTGATGCAGTCACTTGCACTGCTGATCTTCTTTTCGGATGGCATGCTGCTGAAAGACACTGTTTTCTTCCTTCCACCGCATTTCTGGTTTGCAGGATCCTGTAAAAGAATTTTAAGACAGTGAGCCGATTTCCTTTAGAATGTGGGTATATATCGACATACTATACAAACTCCTCAGACTTATTTCTGTTGTATTTATTTGGGCAGGGTCTGACCTAAAGCATACTTTTTCATTAAGAAAAGATAAATTGCCAAGAAAATGTGATAGTGTAAAGCATAGGAAAAACTGATTTTCCCAATGCCTCTGTGTCCTTTAAAATCAGTCATGATGTTAGCTATGTTGTTGATCTGAACCCTGTTTTAGTCTCTGCCATCACAGTCTGATACACTTGAGCTCACTGCTGCAATCACTGTATCAATTCACTTGGTAGAGGGTCTTCCTTTCTTTCACTGTCCCTCCACATGTCCAAGCATGACGCCCTTCTCCAAGAAGTAGCCTCTCCTAGCAATATGCCTAAGTATGTGAGACAAAGTTTCACCATCCTTACTTCCAAGGAGGACTCTGGCTTCACCTTCTGTACTCTTCTCCAACACCACAAACTCTTATTTGTCCATTAAATCAGATTTTTTTTTTTATTTCTTAAGAATATCTACCTGATGATGCTTTATCAACCTCCCTCAAGTTCCTATCAAAAAGCAAACTCAGTGCTATGGAGTCAATTCTGAGTCCCCAGCAACGCTCCATCACATTTCCAAGGTAATAAATCATTAAAAAAGAAGACTACTCATCTTTCTCCTGAACCTGGGAGATTTGAACAGACTACATGTTCATTAAAGTAAAAGGCATAAACAATCCTCTCGACAGCTTAAAGAGAACTCACTTAAAATATTTTCATTTAAATGGCTTACCCTTAACATATATTACACTTTGAAGTGTTTACAAAGCAGCTGGACTAAAGATCAGTTTTTCCCTCAGACAATGACTAAGGATGACAGAAGAAGAATCGATGCCTTTGAGTTGTGGTGCTGGAGAAGAGTCGTGAACCATGGACCACCAAGAAAACAAATAGGTATGTCTTGGAAAGGGTGAAACCAAGTTTCTCCTTGGAGGTTAGGACGTGTGTGTGTGTGTGTGTGTGTGTGTGTGTGTGTGAGACATATTTTGGGCATGTGGCCAGGAGGGACTGATCATTGGAGAAGGCCATCATGCTTGTTAGGGTGGAGGGACAGTGCAGGAGAGGAAGACCTCAGATAAGATGGATTGGTTCAGTAACTGAGGTAATGGGGATAGGTGTGTTGGAGTCAGGGGACAGGGCAAGCTTCAGAGCTGTTGTACATATGGTTGCTATGAGTCATAGGTGACTTGTTGACATAACATTTTAAAGAATAACTATATATGTTAGGAGTTCTAGTAGCACTGTGGTTGGGAAATTTAGTGCTAACAACAACAAAAAGGTCAGTGGTTAAAATCGACTATCTGGGAAAAATCAAGTTTGGAGCCAACAACAGTAGTCAAATGAATCTCATTTGACTGAAGTTTCCCAAAAGATTCCAATAAATGAACCAGACAGGAATCAACTATCAAGTATAATATAATATAATATACTATTAGCAGCTACTGCTTAAAATGAAACAGAAATATGGATGTACCACTAACATTCACGGGCCTTCTAATTTAATTTTCATTTCAAAGCCTTTTCCCAGAAGAGTTCACATAGAGTATTATGGCAAATTAATTGCTACGTATTTAATAAGTTCTTCAGTGAATTTAAGAAAATTCTACCGCATCTAAAAAAATTTCTAAACAACATAAAGCTAAAGTTTAAGTTTTGTTTAATGTTAATAACAGAATAGTATCTATCACATAGTATGTACCTGGAGCCCTTGATCCAAACCTCGAAGGCCCTTGACCCCTAGTCACTGCTATGTATTCATTGATGTCCTCCTCAAATATTTTTAAATCTTTTTCTCTACATCTATGGTTATAATCCCACTTGGGAACGTCTTTGTTACGTTAACTAGGATTAATGTGCAGTGTCTTTGGACAAATGAAATTGATAACACAAGTGAGCAGAGGAGAGACAGTGGAAGACATGCTAAGCCACACAGACATTTCTAAAGCACCAGGACATTATCTGAAGTTACAAAGAAGCCTCCTCCATAGCTGGCATAGGAAATGTTCTAGGGCCAGCATTTTAAGTTCAGACTTCCAGCTTCTTATAGTGTGAGAAAATAAATTTTTATTGTTTTATAACCACCATGTGTGGAATTTCTGGTGTGTAAATATGAAATAACTACAATAGTCACAAAGTCTCAATCTCCTCAGCCCAATTTATCCTGAATTGGCCAATAGAATATCAAACAACATTCATTCAGATTAGTGAATCTGAAACAGATTGTTACTTGTGACTATTGTTCCCGGGTAGTCAAGATTTTTCTCATGTATCATTCTTCCTAAAATACAACTCTAGTCTTTTGAATATTCATAATCACAGATAATAGAATCCTAAGTGCTATGTCTATCACTTCCATTCATTTGCATTGAATACCTAACTGGTGCAGCTAAAAAGTGGGTATTGTTTATACCTCCTTCTGTTCATAAAATTAAAAAGAAAACAAACAAAAACCATTGCTGTTCAGTCAAGAGCCCATATGTTACTGAGTAAAACTAATCCATGTAGTTTTCCTGATTATAATCCTTATGAAAAGCAATTATCAGGCATTCTTCCATAGTACTTCTATGTGGATATTAACTGCCAATTTTTCAATTAATAATTGAGTGTAAATCATTCGTTCCACTCAGACATATGGTTCAGACCATGTCTCGTGGTTAGTTGCCATCTAGTCAACTCTGACTCATAGTGACCCTCTGAACACCCATCCTGGGCCACCATCACAATTGCCACAATGTTCAATCTCTTCAGACAATGTTCAAGCCCACTGTTGCAGTCACTGTGTCAACCAATTTCAGTAAAAGTCTTCCCTTCATGTTATCCTCTACATTTCTGAGATCACAGACTCAAACTTAATAATGCTTTCAAGCATATTATCAAGTAAGATATTCCCCAAGAATATCTCCTAAAAGCACTTTAATGCATGTTTATAGGCATCATTTTATAAACATAGCAAACAAACAGCAAAGTAGACAGTGCAAAGGTCTTTATCCTTGGAACAAAAATTGCTATTCTCAAATAGTAAGTTTCTGGTGGAGGCACAGCACAGGAGAAGAAGACCAGAAGACCCAGATGACATGGATTGATACAGTACCTACGGCAATAGGGGTTGGTGTGTTGGAATCATGAGAATGGCTCAGGACAGGGCAGGCTTCAGAACTATTGTACATAGGGTCACTATGAGTCACAGGAACTCAACAGCACATACAGCAACATATATAAAATTTTATGTAAATTACTAAACCTCTATGAGTCTTTGGAAGCAAGAAAGGCATCCACTTCCTAAGCAGCATGACAGCAATCAACAACAACACAAGCATGAATTTAGTTTTTTAATTTAAAGATAAAAATTAATATGTCTGGTGGTACAAATGGTTAAGTGCCTGATTGCCAACCAAAAAGTCAAGAGAACCTTCTCACATGAGAAGCTGTGGCCATTTATATCCATAGGTTACAGCTGGAAACCTCATAGGGATGACAGTGGGTCTGGGTTGGGATGTGGTATACATAATAGGGTTACTGTGAGATTCAAAAAAAGACATTCACGTGAGTATACTCTCTGGACTGTGTTTGTAAGATTCTTTTTTTTCTCATATATCTGGCTATTTTAAGCCCATTGTGGGCATGAATAATGTCCAGGGGTCATCAAGAAGTCATTACTGACTTCTGAGCATTGAAACAACTTTTCAGAAATAAAAATATTTTTTAAAAATATAACCAGCTACATAACATTACTATTTTAAACTCTGAAAAGTGAAACCAAAATCTGAGCCCTTCTGGTAGGTCTTCTTTTCAAACATGGAACAGCCTCTTCTTTAAGGCCTGGTTTAGCTGTGCAGCTGCCTAGAAAAGCCCCCTAGTCTGTGATTTGGGGAAACGGCAGGATGATTTATTATTCAATTGACTAAAACCTTGCCTATGGAAAAGAAACAAAATTTGCTTCAGTTATGGGATACTGGAGGGATGACTCAATGACTCAAATATATATCAGATGTTCAAGTGACAGAGATATAAATTACCCAATTTAGATTCTAGAACATTGCCTCTCAGTGCCCTGGCATTTAACAACTTAGCTCCTGCTTTTCCAGAGAGCTGTTCTTTTTAATTAGCCTATAGTGGTCCATTTCCTCATCCTTAAGTGAAAAACAACAATAAATCCTCAGCCGTTTATTTACACACAGATACACTATTAGAACAAAGAGAAATTTGTCACAACCCACATGCTTAGACCTATCAGATGTTTGTGTGTACTTTTCCTAATGGCATTACTGAGATGGGATTCATTTACTAAATAAAGACAAGGGGGAAACTGTGAAATGTGCTGGTAAATCAGACCGTGATTCAGGTCAGCACAGGCCATTTGAGCACCCTTCGAAACTAATGACAGCTTTCACATCTAAAATTAATTTTATATAAGCAGATCATGTTCTAAACAAGATTATCGTCAGCAGAGTGATAAAAATCTCTAATAGTTCCCAACAAATCTTAACTGGGAATTATTAGCTCACTGAGTACACAGATAAAGCTCTCGTGCCCTATACCTGTCCATTAGCTAGACTTCACAGTCTAGTACTGCCATTTTAACTTGAGCCACTATTTAAGAATAAATATTTTAAGAATAAAACTACTATTGTGAGACTATACTCTCTTAAGCCTCTGTCTTTTGTAATAATATAACTTTGAATCAAGACTTTCTCTCCCAGTAAGATAAGCTTTTAAAAAGGTTCTTTCTGAAAAATATATCCTAGAGGGGAAAAAAGTCCACCTGCAGCAGATTCCATAGACATTGACTTCCAACATGATTACAAAATGTACCCCCAAATGCCTTAAAATTAGAATCAGTAAAAAAGAAATAATCTTAGGGAGTTATCTCACAAAAGACAAAATCCAGACTAATTTCAAGTCCCGAACAAATGAGCTAGGGAGCTCTAATGGCCTAAAGTAAGAAATTGTACTGCAATCCCAACGATACATAATTCAAATATACCGCAGGAGAAGGATGGGCAGTCTTGCTCTGTGTGATTAATTGTCTCTGAAAACTTGCTGGAGGGTCCACTATGGATCAGTTTAAACTTTAGTGTATGCAGCAATAACAACAAATGACCTAGAGGACAGGCAAAATATATGTGTACAAACAAAAAAACTTTGCCTGATGACCTGAGTCATTATGGTTTCTATTTAACACAAGCGAGAAAAGTTTCAGGATGCTGATGTTTCTCAAGTTCTGCTGTAGGAACAAAAATAAGTGTCCAGATTTAGAGAACCATCACATTGCTTTTCCCGTGGCCTGGGACCCAGGGGATCTGAAAAGTCTAAAACAGAGGAAAATGGATCAAAGATTCCAAATCTCCCTCCTACTTTCATGCCACAACCTCTTTGTCAGAGCTACTTAACCTTGACAACAACAACAACAAAGACTGCATTAAATAAATATAATAAGAACAAAAATAAGCTGAATTATTATAGTTATAGGTATCTAATCACTCTGGAAAATGTCTCATATTGGAGATTTTATTCTTAAATAATCAATATAATGGGCATTTTATGAAGGATTTAATAGTCATATTCAAGAAGAATCCCATAATTGAATAAAGTAACAGATAAATATTTTTCCTTATTAACTAATCCAAGACACTGATTTGTTTAAGAGCACTGTATCTAACACATTTATCTAAATAAAGGTAATTTCTATCTATTTTCATGCTGTAAAGGTTGATTTCTAATCCTGAAAGTTATTTCAAAATAATAGGTAAAATGTTAAATTGTTTAGTATTTACATGTTCACTCTTTTCTGCAATATTGAACACGATGACATTGAAGATTAAGTGAGACACCTACACTAAAAGCTTTACAGCTCTCTAAATGCACTTTAATAAAGTTGGTGGAAATGTTCACATGACTCAAATAAATCAATCTGTTTCCACAAATGCTTTTCTCTGTTAGGCCTAGGTGGTTGGATATGATGCAAGTTCTTTAACAAAAACTCAGTTAATACAATCATTTTTTTGTTTTGTTTTAATACACTGACAAGCCCCAAATAAACTCTGTCATTTTAATACAAATTCAGCTCTGGAGATCAATCATGAAACTAATGAATTATTTAAATGTAATAATTGAAAGGAAATAATTGCTGAAGCATTATGTAAGAATTAAAGTCAGAGAACCATCACCCCATGCTTTTCTATCTCTGATATAAAGCATGGTGCAGAGTCTAGAATAAGAGGATTGTTGTTATCATTGTTGCTTTTAAGTGCCATCGAGTCTGGTAGTAGTCATAGTAATAGTACATAGTTCATCATAGTGTGAAGACAATAGAAATAGCCCATAGTAACCCAATGAACAAAAGACCTAAATTCTGTCATATCCTGTGCCATCCTCATCATTTCTGACACACTTGAGCCTATTGCTGCTGCTATTGTTTCATCTCATTGAGAGAATATGCCTAATGCTCTTAACAACAGAGTATATTAAAACCTGTGATAGTTGAAAAATATGTACTTGAAATGAAGCTAGAAATCAAGTATGCTTTATACAATGGTTTATTTATTAAAAATGCTTTAAAACTCAAAACCCCAACACATAAAAAGTGACTACACACTAGGATGTACTGCTACACAATGCAGTGTAACTGTATTTATGGAAGGAGTAAATGGACAAGCTCAATATCAGCAATCAAAACAAGGCCAGGGGATGACTGTGCAACAGACCATCAATTAGTCATGTGTAAGTTCAAATTGAAGCTGAAAAAATTAAAACCAGACAAAAATAAAAATATTACCACGTGTCTATACCACCTAAACTTAAAATTAATCTCAAAAACAGATATAAGGCATTTAACACTGACTGAAGACCAGATGAGTTATGGGATAACATCAAGGATATCATCCATGAAGAAAGCGAAAAGTCATTAAAAAGACAAGAAAGAAAGAAAATACCAAAACTGGTAACAGAAGAAACTTTGAAACTTGCACTAGAATGTTGAGATGCCAAAACAAAAGGCAGAAATAATGAGTTAATTGAGATGAGTAGAAGATTTCAAAGAGCAGCTAGAGAAGACACAAAGTATTATAGTAAAATATGCAAAGAACTGGAGTTACAAAACCAGAAGAGAAGAATATACTTGGCATTTCTCAAATTAGAAAAAAAAAACGGAGAACAATTCCAAGCCACAAATTACAATACTGAAGAATTCTCTGGTCAAAATCTTGAATGATGTAGGAAGCATCAGAAAATGATGGAAAGAGTACATAGTTATTGTAACAAAGAGAAGTGGTGGATATGGAAACATTTCAGGAAGTAGCATGTGTTCCGGAACTAATGGTAATGAAAGAAGAAAAAGTCCAAGTTACACTAAAAAATGGGCAAAAAATGAAGACTCCAGGAATTGATGGAATACCAATCAACATGTTTCAACAAACAGATGCAGTCCTGGGTATGTAAGAAATTTGGATAACAACTACATGGTCAACTGAATGGAAAAGATTCATCTTTTTTTTCCCAGTCCCAAAAGAGAGATGATTCAACAGAATGTGGACATTATCAAACAATATCATTAATACCAAACGCAAGTAAAATCTTAAAAATTATTTTTAAATTGTTGGAAAGTACACAAACAGGAAACTGCCAAAAATTCAAGCTGGATTCAGATAAGGCCATAGTAGTAGTGCTCTCAGATGGATCTTGGCTGAAAGCAGAGAATACCAGGAAGATGTTTACTTGTATTTTATTGACTATGCAAAGGTATTTGATTCTGTGGATCACAACAAGTTATGAGTAACATTGAGAAGAATGAGAATCCCAAAACACTTAATTGTTCTCATGAGAAACCTATACACAGATCAAAAAACAGTTGCCTGAACAGAACAAGAGAGCCCTGAATGGTTAAAATCAGGAAATGTATGCATCAGAGTTATATATTTTTTCTATACCTATAGAATCTATATGCTGAGCAAATAATTTGAGAAGCTGAACTATATGAAGAAAAGGCATTAGGATTGGAGGAACACAAATCAATAACCTGCATTATGCAGATGGAACAAACTTGTTTGCAGAAAGTGAAAAGGACTTGAACCACTTGCTGCAGAAGATGAAAGACAATAGCCTTCAGTATGGATTATATCTCAACATCAAGAAGATTAAAATCCTCACCACCAGGCTGCAAGGTGGATAGATGGATAAAAGATTGAAGCTGTCAAAGGTTTCATTTTACTTAGATCACAATCTACACCCATGGTAGTAGCAGTCAAGATACCAAACGACATATTGCACTGGGCAAATCTGCTGTCCAAGGCCCCCTTAAAGTGCTTAAGAGCAAGGATATCTTTAAAGATTAAAAGGCATCTGATTCATGTCATGGAATTTTCAATTGTTTTGTATGCATCTGAAAGTTGGATGATGAACAAAGCTGACAGTAAGAATCAATGTCTTTTCTTTTCCTCTTTTTGTTTCCATTTTATATTGGTTTGCTTACAAAGTTTATATATATTGTGTTTCACGCTATTCTTCATTCACATTGTGTTTCATACAATCACTCTCATGCATTATGTTTTATAACATTAATCACTTTATAGACCTTGCCTACCATTATCCAGTCTTTTCAGGTCCCTGCCAGGTCCTTCCCAATGCCTTCACCCTCTCCCTCCACCCATCAAACTGTGCAATCCCCCTGGTATTGCCCCATCCATCCTTACCCCTCTGCTTCCACCTCTTTCCATTTGGCTACCCATACATGTTTTCTAGTTATCTTTCTATTTTTACAATAATGGTCTTATGTCATATTTGTCCTTAGGAGCCTGAATTGGTTCACTCAGCAGAATGTTCTCCAGTCTCTCCCAAATCATGCAGTATTTTTTTTTTTCAAAATCGTTGCTCCTGAATGCTGTATAGTATTTCACTGTGTGAATGTACCTCAATCCATTCAGTTGTGTTTGGACATCTGGGCTGTTTCCATGTTCTTGCAATGGTGAATAATGCTGCTATGAACATAAAAAACTTTTTTCCAACAGGGTGAAAAGAAAACCTATCAACCAGGAAAAAACATTTGGCAATACCATCGCAGACAAGGGTCTCATAACAAAAGTTTACAGAATACTCCTGGGTCTACAGAAGAAAAAGATGGATAACCCAATTACAAAATGGGCAAAAGAAATGGAAAGAAATTTCACAGAAGAAGACATTCAGCTGGACAACAGACGCATAAAGAAATGCTCAAAATTACTGGCAATAAGAGAGATGCAAATCAAATCTACAATGAGATAGCATCTCACCCCAATTAACAGTGGCAAAATTTAGTAGAGCATCAAGCAATAAATGTTGAAGAGGATGTTGAGAGGTGGTAACTCTCATATATTGTTGTGGAATTGTAAAATGGTACAACCACTCAGGAAAGCATATTGGCGTTTCCTAAAAAAAGATGAACATAGAAACTCCATATGACTCAGCTATTCCACTACTTAAAATAAACCCCAAGGAAATTATGACTGAGAATTGATGTCTTTAAAGTGGTGGTAATGCAGAGTACAGAATACACCACAGACTGTCAAAAATACAATGCAAATCTATCTCTCTTGTAGAAAGTAAAACAGGGTGCTTCTTGGAGGAAAGGATGGTGAAAGTCAGTCTCACTTACTATAGGCATGTTGTATGCAGAGGCTAGTCCTTGAACAATGACATTATGCCAGGAAAGGTAGAGGGTAGTTAAAGAGTGGAAAATCCTCAGCAAGATGGATTGACACAGTGCCTGCAACAGTGGACTTGTGCAAGGCAGAAAATGGGAGGATGGTGCCAGATAAGGCAAGGTTCAAATCCATTATTCATAAGGTCAGTATGGATTGTAGCCAACTTGATGGCATCTAACAATAACAAATAACAAATTACTTTATAAAATCTTCCTGCATTAACTTACATTTTTAGTAACTAACTGTATGACATATGGTTTTTTTGGTGGGTTTTCCCCCCCCTTTCCTTTAATTACTACTTCATTCTAAAAAAAATTACTGATTGAAATAGGTTCACAAATATGCTATTAGAGTTCCTTAGAATTCATCAAAAGGCTCAAAAAGTAATTCAGTGTGGACTTTTCACCTTTTAAGTATGTTGATATGCATATACTGAGATTAAAGAAAACCTATTTCTCATTATACCTAGCAACAAAGTTATTTGCATAACAATGAATTTCTGCTGAAACATTGCACATTAATTTTTTTAATTAATTGATATTTTATTGTAAGTTTATAAAGAAATTGGATTTCTATTCATTCATTGATGCACATTTTCCTCCCTGCCTCCCCCAGTTCACTTTTTTCTTTAGAAAAAAAGTTTTTTTATTGTTATACAGTCCACCCCCACCCACAGGCCATGTTACTATGCACCTCTTATTCTGGACCCTTATCATACCAATAACACATAATCGTGTATTCCTTTTATACAATTCTTTCCCTCATCTGTTTCAATGCTGTGTGCATTTACTTTCTTTTCTTAGTTTCCCTTAACTGCCATGTCAGTCCTGTTTTATAACAGTGGAATTATACAATATTTGTCTTTTTGTGACTGAGATATTTCACTCAGCATAATGTCCATCATGGTCACCCAATATGTATAATATTTCATGAGTTCTTTGTTTTTCAGTGCTGCGTAATATTCCATTGTGTGAATATACCACAGCTTCTGTATCCATTCATTTGTTGATAAGCAGAAACACTGCACATTAATTTTATAGTCTTCTGGTATCACTCTAGCTGACATGATCACTCAGTGGAGGTGGCACTTCTTCCTTTGCTTACTGGCATCAATGACAAAGTAACTTTCTAATAGTAGACTCAAATTAGCATCACAGACATAATGTATTTATGGTTAATACCATTTTACCCAACCCGTTCCACTTGGGTGGGTGGTACACTGGGGTGAAGATCATAACCACTGTTTAAGTGTGTCCCAGTCTTTCAACACTTGGATGTCCCTTGTGGTTCCCAAATCTAGTTGTTGAGAAGTTGAATAGCTTCTTTCTAATTCAATAGGAAACACTCTCTTTCTATATTATCATATGAATCACTAGAATTTATTTCATGCAGTGCTTGTCAAATTTTATGTAAATATTTAACATTACATTTCAAGAGTTGATCCATTTAATGATGATGTTAGGTGCTATCAAGTCAGTTTCAACTCATAGCTACCCTAAGTACTTAGATGCAAAATATACATAGAGAAAAATGTTGCCTAGTCCTGTATCATCCTCACAATAAGGACCATGCTTGAGTGAGTTCATTTTTGTAGCCACTGTGTCAATCCATTTCATTCATAGTTTTCTTCTTTCACAATGACTTTCTGCTTTACCAGCCATGATCTTCTCCAGCCACCAGGCTCTCTTGATAACATCCTTAAAGTATGCAAGATGAAGTCTCCTCATTCCTGTTTCTAAGGAACATTCTATATATACATGCTCTAAAACTATTCTCCTGGCAGTACATGATATTCTTTGCCAGTACCACAAAGGTATCAACTATTTGATCTTCCTCATTGCCCAACTTTCACATATATATATGAGGCAACTGAAAATACCGTGGTTTAGATCAGGAATACCTTAGTCCTAAAGATAACATCTTTGATTCATAAAATTTGAAATAAATCTTTTGCCAAACCCTATTGCATATAGCATGACCTCTTGATTTCCATGGGTGTTTATTATGGATACAGGTAAAATGAAATATTTGACAACTTCAATTTTTCCCCATTTATTATGAGAATTTTTATTTTCTTTATCTTGAACAATACAGAGAAGGTGGACCCACACAATAAAGCATTTGTTGTTTGCTGCTTTGTTGACTTTTCCTTTTCTTACTGGGGTGATCTGCATCTCTCTTAGAGCTAGGAATTTTGAACATTTCTTCATGTGTTTTTTGCCATCTGAATATCTTCTTTGGTGAAGTGTCTGTTAATATTCTGTGCCCATTTTGCAATTGGGTTATCTTTATCTTTTCTTTTGAATGAACTTCTTGGAATAATTAATTATATAAGGGCAAAAGTAGCATTTGCTTAAGTTTAAGGCCCTTGTCTAGAAGAAATACTGAGGAAGTGAGTGAAGTGCTATTACTTTGTAGATATTATATTTAATATTATCATTTAAGTATTTTTAACATATTATTAAAAATGTCAATGAATAGTTGAATGAAAAACCAATTTCTATTGTAAACTTTCATTCAAATCACAACCAAAAACTTAACTTCTATATTTTTAGGAGTTCCTTTATCCTCCTTTCAGACTACATTTTTGTACAAAGACTGAAGAGATCTGGTTTGAAATGTTAAATAAAAAATATGAAGAAACAACTTAAAGGAATGGCAAAAAGTTCCTGAGTAGGGCAACTGGTTACTGGTTGAAAGGTTCACTGAGGGATGGGGTTGCTCATCTGCTTCCAAAAGGTTACAACTTGGAAAACTTTATGGGATTTTTCTGCCCTGATATATTGGGTGGCATGAGTCAGGACCTACTTAATGACAGCTGATAGCAACCCTAACAATAAATAATACGGAAATATATTTTTATAATATAATGTGGAAGTTACCAAATAATATCATTAATATCACATACATGTAAAGTCTTGCTGAAAATTATTTTTAAAAGCTGAAATGGTATCTCCACAGGGAACTTCCAGATATTCAAGCTGGATTCAGAAGAGACAATAGTGTGAAAGATACCACTGCTAAAGTCAGATGGATCTTGGCTGAAAGCAGAGAACACCAAAAAGGTATTTTATTGGCTATACAATGGTATTTGACTGTGTAGATCATATAGGTCATAACAAATTATAAACAATACTGAGAAGAATAAAATGAGAAAGATTTGGTGGGGATCTAGGGTAATGGTAGGTATAGATCAATGGTGATTAATTTTACAAAACATAATGAATGGTAATGATTGAACAATACACAATGTGAATGAAGAATAGTGTGAAACACAACATATAAGAATTTTGTAAGCAAACCAATATAAAGCAAAATCTTTTAAAAAATACTGAAAACCCAAGAACACTTCACTGCGCTCATGAGAAATCTATACATAGACTAGGAAGCAGTTATCTGAACAGAACAAGGGAACACCACATGAAATCAGGAAAGGTATGTTTCAGGGTTTTATCCTTTCTTTAACTTACATGCTGAGAAGTCAATAGAAAGTTTGACCTATATGAAGAAAAATGTGGCATCAAGAGTAGAGGAAGACTCATCAACAGCCTGAGTTATGTAATTGGCACAACTCTGCTTGCAGAAAGTGAAGACTTCAAGCAATTACTGAAGAAAATAAAAAACTGCAGCTCTCAATATGAATTATATCTCAGCAGCAAGAAAACAAAAATCCTCACCATTGGATCTATAAGCAACATCATAATGGATGGAGAAAAAAACAATATCGTCAACAATTTCATTTTACTTGGATGCAACAGCAACACTTATGCTAACAGCAGTCAAGAAATTAAAAGACATATTGCCTTGGGGAAATCTGCTCTCAAGAATCTTTCTAAATTGCTAAAGTTCAAGGATGTCAGTTTAAAGACTAAAAGCACATCTGATCCAAGCCAATGGTATTTTCAAGTGCTTTCTATGCATGTGAAAGTTAGTGAATAACAAAGACCAAAGAAGGATTGATGTCTTTGAAATGCAGTGTTGGCAAGAGTACTGAATATGCCATGCACTGAGAGAACAAGTCAGTTTTCGAAGGAGTAAGCCAGGGTGTTCCATAGAGGAAAGGATGGTAAAATTCTGTTTCACATATTTTGGACATGTTGTCATAAGGCATCAGTCCTTGGAAAAAGACATCAGGATGGGAAAGGTAAATGGTCAGAGACAGAGGAAGATTCTCCACACGATAAATTAGCATTGAGACTCTAACACTGGACTTAAGCATATAGGAGATTATGAGGATGGTGCAAGAGAGGGCAATATTCAGATCTGTTGTTCATAGAGTCTGTAAGAGTTGTAGTAGGTTCGACATAATATCATTTTAAAAGTAAACATTCAAAACAAACTTACATGCTAGTGCTGTAATGTCATCCATCAACTATGACTCACAGTTACCCTAACATAATAGTTTGAAACCTTGCCCTATAGTGTGTGTCATCTTCACAATCTCAACTATGTCAGAATCCATCATTGCATTGCAATTATTATGGCAATCCATCGCATTGAGGGTCTTATTTTTTGCTATACAATATTTATTAAATAATGATGGAATAAAGGTGAAGAATTCTCTCTCCTTGACCCTTCTTTCTCTGACTTATTCAAGATTAAAGGTCGTTAAAATCTAATGAAAAACATTGACCTCTTGTTGTAGATCAAAGATTGTTTCTCTTGTTTTGATTTTTTAAATAAGGAAATTGAAATTCAGATAAGTGAGAAGGTTCAGTCAGAGGCATCCAGGTAGACAATGATTTTGAAAGTCCCGGACTCCAGTTAATTCATTCAGTTCTTCCAATGAGTTCTGCTATTCCTACTTTCTCCATAGCATCAGAGAGCAAGACTTTGATTATTTATCCCACAGACTGACTTTTCAATTTTCAACTTTTATTTCCCCTAAACTCCACAAGCTTAAGATAATTTTCCAGGGTCAATTGTTAATGAAAAAGGCCTTTTTTTTTTTCTAATGTAAACCTTAACTTAAACCTCTGGCATCCGTTACAAACCACCACTTTGTATATAGGTTCAGGGTGCATGAATACGCCCATTTTCTATAATTAACATAAAAATTATTAGCATTGGTCTAGTCAATAACATGACCTTTTCCAACCAACTCAACCACTGCCTGCAATGCATAGTTTTGTTTATCTTAAGTCTCGGGAGAGAATTTGTTATGCTACTGTGTCTTAGCAATGTCAATAAGAATAAAACGATATAGACATCAACAAAGGTCATCTGACAGTAACACTGTAGTCTCTAATGAATGACTTGCTGCTATCAATCCTAATCCTCTAAAACAGATGTCCTTCTCCCACTTAAAAAAACACACAACATTTAATATTAATTGGATTGGTAATCTATATGAATCTCAGAGGAGATGTAATGTACCAGGTGGCCCCAAAGCCTAAGAACTGACTCTTTCTTCAAGAGACTCCTGCACAGCAGAACACAGGCATCCTAGGTGGGTTTACACTAGATCCAATTTTGTTGTTTCTGTTATGAAGATTAGTTAAAAGTCCTCTTTATGAAAAGACCATGCTATCATCCCTTTAAAAATAATGTCAATAATAAAGAATATCTAAGTATACACTATTGTTGGAGCTCTGGTGGTCTAGTGGGTAAAAAGCTGCACTGCAATCCTGAAGGCATACAGTTTGAATGGGTCATTTCCTCCCATTTTATTAACTTCTGAAAACCCATTGGAGAGTAAGCTATGGGTTGGTTCCAACTCAACAGTATACAAAACAACACAATACTTGTTGCTGTCATTGTTGTTATGTGCCATCGAGTCGCTTGTGATTCATAGCGACCCTATGTACAACAGCCCTAAACCCTGCTCTATCCTGTGCCAATCGCATGGCCTCTCACACACCCATCCCGATTACCCCAGTCACTGAATCAATCCACCTCATAGAGGGCCTTCCCCTCCTGCGCTGTCCCTCCACCCTCCCAAGCATGATGTCCCTCTCCAAGGACCAGTCCCTCCTTACAACATGTCCAAAGTATGTTAGACAGAGCCTCAGAATCCTTGCCTCCAAGGAGCCTCCCAGTTTAACCTTTTTCAGGATGAATCTGTTGCTGTTATTAGGTTCTATCAAATAGAGCATAACTCATAGCAACCCTATGAACAATAGATATGAACCTGCCCTATCCTGTGCCATCCTCAACATCTCTGACACTCTTTAATCCATTGCTGCAATCACCATGTCAATCCATCTCATCAAGGGTCTTCTTCTCTTTCAGTGGCTCTCCACCTATTCAAGCATGATATCCCTCTACAAGGAATAGTTAGCCTCTCCTAGCAACTTGACCAGAGTATGTGCAACAAAGCTTTTTCATCCCTGCCATCAAGGAGCATTCTGGTTGCACTTTCTGCAATACATAACTGTTTGTTCTTTTGGCAGCCCATGGGACATTCAGTAATCTTCTCTAATACCACAGCTCAAAGGCATCAATTGTTCTTCATATAGCTAATAATACATTTCTTTTAATGTGTTACTGTAGAAATGAAGTACAATGTTCAATTCTTTCTGAGCATAAGCATTTAACTTGATGTTTAATTAGGTCATTCAAAAGAGAATTGATATAGAAATATGCTTTCACATTTGTGCATAATTTTATGTTTTCCATTCTAACTAATGTTGAACATTTAATTAATGTTATTTATATAAAAATACCAGCAAGAATGAACCTTATTAAATTCATTTCAATAAGTAGCATTCATTTCAATAATGTTCCTAATAAAAATGAAATTTCCCATGTTTCTCTGTGTTAAATAGTGAAATGAGAGAATGGCTATTCCTTCCTTGTGCCTTTCTCATATTTAATGCCCACATTTGCCTATAAACATGAATACTACTGTAGGGTTTATATTCATTTCAATGATTTTATAATTGAAAATGTATTATTAAAATCTAAATAAAGCATCTTTGAAATGTGAAAATATTCAATGTATTTAATGCTACTGAGTTTCACCACTTATGACCAGAAAGTGTGATTAAAGCTGAGTTTCCAAAAGATGTGATTTATAAAAACAAGCATGTCATTTACAGTTCTATATCTACAGGGTAAAGGACGCTGAAAATCAACCTTGCTTCAGAGCATGACATTTTCATTAGCAAAACCGTGTTTGAAAAATCCTCAGCTTTCAGGAATTCATGGTTTTCTGATAAGAAAAAGATTCCTAATTATATTCATCACTTATTTCTAAATCTTAATTGGGTACATATAAAATACACAGCTATTTGTAGTATGCCTTAGAGATTAAATCAGTCTCATTGTACTATACAATAAAATATACACATAGGTGTCTCCAGGAAACTTAAAAGCAATGAATTAAATTTTAGAAAGCATCTTATAAAAGAATGTGACTTAGATAAAGAGATTAAGTTCCTATATTACAAAGTCAAATTGTATTGAAGTTTATTAAATAATTTATTAATAACTTATGTTTTTTAGGGAGCTCTGATGGCCTAGTGGAAAGAAGCTGTGCCACAATCTCAAAGGCACATAGTTCAAGGCCACTAGGTGCTGCATGGGAGAAAGATGGACAATCTCTTCCATTCAAATAACTGCCTCTGAAAACCTGCTGGAGGGTCAGCCATGGGTCAGATCCAACTGTACTGTACAAAAACAACATCTCTCTTTAGACTTGGGAATGTCTCAAAAACTCAAACTGACTGCTGATGAGTTGGTTATGACTCACAGCGACCCTCAGGGTTTAGAGACTGTGAATCCCAACAGGGGGAAGTGTTCATCTTTCTCTCATGCTGCTGTTAGTGGATTTGGATAGACAAACTCAGGCAACCTTTTATTTAGCAGCACAATATTCTACAGACTACACCACAAAGCTCCACTAGAGAAGTCTAACCTATAATTTCATATTAATATCTTTTAAAAAATGAGCCTTTTCTTATGTTATCATTAAGTCTTTTAGATTTTTAAGAGCTGAATTTAACTATCTTAAACTGTTCAACTGGGTATTTCTTTTGAATGAGTTTAAATTACCCAACTGAATATTTCTTCAATTCCTAAAAGCAAACTTTGGACTTTATAGAGTATAGATCTCTATGTAAAACAGTACATACAAAAAAATCATTGAAAATTGTTTCTCTTAAGATGATGAATCATTTTCTTCAGAACTAACTACCATTGAGATATGTATTAGCTTTAATTCAAATAGTCACATAACATCAAATGAACCTGATTTTTAAGGTTTTATCTTTCATACACTGGACATCTAGCTAGGTGAGGCTATTCCTTGGAAAGGGAGAGCATGCTTGAAAAGATGGAGGGTCAGCAAAGGAGATGAAGATCTCCAATGAGGTGGACTGAAACACTGACTTTAGCAATGGGCTCTACGAAGTCAGAGATGATGAGGATGGCACAGGATAAGGCAGAGCTCAGGGCATCTGGTCATAGGATCATTTTGAGTCATATTCAACTCAACAGCACCTAACAAACATAACTTTTTAAAGTATATATAAGAGGCAAATATTTTAGTTCAACTTTAGGTAAAAGTTTCATTTAAAATTTAAAAATGCATAGGCTTTTGTTTAATTTTATTTTTTATTTAATTTTTTAATTTTATTTTTTACAGCATATTCTTCCTATTTAACTTTTTCCTCATTCATTGTTGCACATTTTCCTCCCTGTCCACCCCTCCCCCACATCTTGCTTTTCTCTTTGAAAAGAAAAAAAATCTTTCACTGTTATACATGTTATATATTCCTTTTAAGCATTTCTCACCCTTATTTGTTTTAATACAGTATAGAGTATTTATCTCCTCTTTTCTTAGAGTTCCCCCAACCCTGATGTCAGTCCCATTTTACAACAGTGGCACTATGCAGTATTTGTCCTTTTGTGACTGAGATATTTCACTCAGCATAATGTCCTCCAGGGTCACCTATTTTGTAGAACTGTTCATGAGTTCCTTGTTTTTCAATGCAGCATAGTATTCCATGGTATGAATATACTACAGCTTCTCTATCCATTCATTTGTTGATGGGCACTTGGGTTGTTTCCAACTCTGCTTTTGTGAACAAAGCAGCAATAAACATGGGTGTGCATATATCTGCTTGGGTGGCAGTTCTGGCTTCTTTAGGGTATATTCCCAGTAGTGAAACTGTTGGATCAAATGGTATTTCTATTTGCAACTTTCTGAGAAAGTGCCATACTGCCTTCCATAGTGGTTGCACCATTTTACACTCCCACCAATAGTGAATAAGGGTTACAGTTTCTCCACAACATTGCCAGCATTTGTTGTTTGCTACTCTATTCTTACTGGAGTGAGATGATAACCTCATAGTTGTACTGATTTGCATCTCTCTTAGAGCTAGAGATTTTGAACACCTCTTCAAGTGTTTGTTCACCATCTGAATGTCTTCTCTGGTGAAGTGTTTGTTCATATCATATCCTATGTCCATTTTGCAATTGGGTTGTTTACCTTTATCTTGTTGTGGTAAAAATTCATAGCCTTTTAAAATTGAAGATCATGATTCTAATATCATTTAAGTTAAAATATAAATTTTAAAATATTTATCATTTTTGGTAAAAATAATATAATTCTAGTAAAGTATGGTGAAATATTCCTTGACTATCATGACTCACCTCTCATTTGGAAATCATAGAATCTTGCAATTAAAAGGAAGAGCTCTCATTAGACTTGGAAAAAAGATATTCAAAACACAATTCCATTTTATACTGTATCTGTAAAATTTAGTACTTAAATAATATTTAAGTAATCAGGTTTAAATGTAAATGTGTAGGATTGTTCCTATTAAATCAAGCTTTAACTACTTTAGAACTTTGAGATTTGATACAAGTGAATGCTCTTAGGGAACATTCTTAGGGAAGAAAAGGGGATTAACAAAAATTCCCTGATAGTTGTTTTAGTCAGCATGATTTCAACTAAATGCACACCACAGATAACAAGATTAATATCTGCTGCACCAAATTAGGATTAGAGTGTATTTCAAAGAAACTGCACTAAACAAAGAATTCCATATAATGCTAAAGGTCAAGCAAATGAAATCTTCCAGAGCACATATAGTAATTACAAAATTTTCATAAAAGAAAAAGTCTAGCCTTATGAATTCCCAATCAAGTAGTTCTTGTTTTATATCTTGACTCTGCATTTGCCTTTATTTTCTTTTATCCTCAACACATTCCCAAGTCTTCAGAAAATACAGTGCACACACATACAAAAAATGTTTCACTGTTTTCTAATCCTAATTTACTATTTTGCTAAGGAGGACCTGCAGAAGGTCAATGACTGCAGCCTTCAATATGGATTGAAGCTCAATATCAAGAAAACAAAGATTCTCACAATGGCTAATTGGCAGCATCATGATAAATGATGAAGAGATTGAGATTGAGATTGTTCACAGCTCCAGTTTGCTTGGCTCTACAATCAACACTCTTGGTACCAGCAGCCAGGAAATTAAAAGATTAATTGCATTGGGAAAGTCAGCTGTCAAGAGACCTCTCCAAGGTACTGAAGAACAATGTCAGTCTAGAGACTAAGGTGCGCCTGATACAGGCCATGGTCTTTGCAATTACTTGCTATGCATCAGAGAGCAGGACAATGACTAGGGATGATAGGAGAGTTCATGCCTTTGAGCTTTGGTGTTGTAGAAGAGCATAGAATATACCATGCACTGCGAGGAGAATAAACAAGTTCGTTCTGGAGAGAGTGAAACCAAGCTACTCCTTAGAGGCAAGGATTCTGAAGCTCCATCTGACATACTTTGGACATATTTAAAGGCAGGCTCAGTCCTTGGAGAGGGACATCATACTTGGGAGGATGGAGGGACAGCACAAGGAAGAAAGACCCTTGATTAGATGGATTGATTCAGTGATTGGTGTAATGCAGATATGCATGTCATAGTCAATAAGATTGGCAAGGGATTTAAGGCTGTTATACATAGGGTTGCTATGAGTCACAGGCGACTCAACTGCACATAACAACAAAAACAACAATTATGAGTATACATCTCATACTTTTGTAGAGATTCTTTGTTTAACTTAAACCAATTCCAGTGCACAAAATAATTTCTGGCCATCTCTCCTCTTTACAATGCTCAACTTCACTTTCAACTCAATATAATTAGCTTGTGAATCTTAGGAAATTCTCCTTTAATGAACCAGTACTCCTCTGTGAATATTATTATAAAAAGAAAATACCTGCTCTGGATTATGTTTAAGCCCTAAGGTTTGTCTGTATATAGAAACAAATGAAATCTCATTTCCATCAGGATTGTTGTCCTAGAGGATCTAGTCAGTAGTGGTCCTTCAGATTAAAGAAAAAAATAGTAATGAAGATAACAATTGTTTCCATATCTCAGGTTTATCTGGATCAAATCTTGTTGATTCTGATGCATCTTCTTAAGTGTTATTTCACTTGTGTGCTTCTACCTATTGTTTTAACTACCAAGTTGTTTGCCTTTTTAACACTGATAGAGGTTGACAAAATCCTATGAGATTTTAAATAGGCCTATAACATTTCATCTGTTTTAAAAGTGAGATGAACAACTGCCTTTTGCAAGACTATGCATTTTCTGAATGCAAATACTTGAAACACAATTTGAGTTTGTTGTTGTTGTTGTTGAATTATACGAAGTCACTAATTTTACTAAATGACTTAAAATCCCTATTTGTTAATGAAAACAATTTGCACTACCCCAGAGTTAACAAATTTCTAATAAGTCTACTAATGTTCTCTGAAAAATGAAAAGTTGTTTTATCCAAGGGAGTGTGGATCCCATGGTGAAGAAATAAAAGAAAAAAATAAATTCACATTACAGATTCTTTAGTACTTAGTCTTAAAAGAATCATGGGCAGCAAGAATTCCAAGTCAAGCTGGGTCAATTAAATTAAACTTGTTTCAAAATAAGGTTTCATCTTTTAGATCTCATTGAAATTATCAGCAAAAAGAATATTAAAGTCATTTGTTACCACAGAACTGGTAGAATGACAAGGAAATAAAATACTTAATGAAACCATTTATAATCTATAATCATCTTCCCCAAACACTATTTCTACTAAACACTTTTACAATGAAAAAGTATAGTAATTTACCAATAGCTTCAAGGCTAATCTCTAATTAATCTCTTAGAAAAAAGAGACTTGACACCTCAACATATTTAAATTTAATTAGCAGAGCTATCAGGAAAGCTTGTAAAGAATTAAAATGAAATCCATAATGAACTCATTACAGACTTACTTACTTTAATACTATCATCCCTGGGTGGTTTCTTAGTAATAACTTGTATGAACTGCACGAAAGTGAAAGCTAGTCCTATTTTATGAGAGTGACTAACTCCATTATTCTTTAAAGATATTCAAGTAAAATCACTTTATGCTCATTAGTGAAATTCATAATAAAAAAAGTAAGATCATATCACCTTTCTATGAAGATTTTTAGGGTTTTAAAAGACCCACATTTGTTTTCTCCTGCAATCACCATAAAATTTTGAAGATGAGGAAATCCAAGACATAGGCAGACTGAATAATTTACTAAATAATAAAGCAGTGAGAGTTGAATGATCAATCCCAGATACTGTAATTCCTAGGATTTGTCTTGTGCTGTGTCTGCATTAGGCTACTGTACTTTCCTTATTCTATTACTATTTTCTCACTCTTTCACCATGGTAGCTTATGCAAATTTTACCACTAAACCTATTTTAATTCACTAAATGAGGTAAGGAGACTGTGCACTTGTTTTGTCTTCCATTAGAGATCTTTGAGTGAATACCCATGCATGTTGGTGAGTGCTGGAAGTCGGCTCCAGCTCATTGCAACCTTACATCTATATCCTGACGAAACACTGTCTGATACTGCACCACCCTCGAAACAGCTGCTGTGTTTAAGTACACTGTTGCAGCCAATGTTCAGGGTCTTCTCTTGTGTTGACTCTTTAGTTTCTCAACCAGGATGTCCCTCTCCAGTGACTGCCCCATCCTGATAACATGTGAGTTATTATGTGAGAAAGTAAAGAATGTGAGGAAGTCTTGTCATCCTTATTTCTAGCTCCAATAATATGCAAACCAACACAACAGTGCAAGGGGACAAGAAAGAGAGTAAGGAAGAACCGACAGGTGGGTTGTATAAAGATTTACAATGCTGTAAGGATTTACAACAAGGAAACCCTAGGGGACAATTCTAGTCTGTCCTATAGAATCCAGATTCAACTTGACAGCACCAAGTTTAGTTTTTGAGTACTGGTTATATAATAAAAATGAACAAGGTCATATTAAAAGAAATTACCTCTACTAAACTTATCTAAAGTTTACATCTTAAAGAGACAGTTAATTTAAGTATCAAAAGAGTATATTTTTAAATCCTTTGGTATCTTATCATCACCTAAATTGGCAAAAACAAATTAAGGAGACAGTTTTCTTCTTTATGTTTGTATCAAGACAAGTCATAGACTGTTATTTTACTAAAATTTAACCAATGGGAATGGAGTCTTATAAATTCTGTCACCAATTTAACAGTCAGTCACCAACAGATGCAGTAATTCATTGTTGATGGAACAAATCATTTTCTATCTTGTCTCTAAATGCCAATAAAGCAAACAATCGCAGGTGCTTAATCAGTATCCTAGCATAAAGCCAAACAATGCAACCCTTTCATGAATAACAAAGAAGCAAACAATAATAGTATGACAAAATAATGAGTCATTGTAGATTAGATATTTGGAAACTTTAAAAAAAAAAACCCTCTAAAAAATACAGAATATTTTGAACTAAGATTCTAAATCCAAGCAATTTCATCATAGGGCCGCACAATTTGATGGGTGGGGGAGTGGCGGAATTGGAAAGGAACTGGTGTGAAAAACAATATATTAGAATTTTGTAAATAAACTAGTATATTAAAAAATAGAAACAAAATTTAAAAAAAAAAAGACATTGCTGCAGGGAGTTACACAAGATTAGATTATCAAGATCTGAAATAGCTCTTCCTGATTTTCTAAATCATTTGGACTAAAAAAGTGATAAATCTTAACCTTCCTGAGTTGAGGGCATTCTTGAACTGGAACAGAAAGAAGTACCTTCCTTGAGCCAGTCCAACGAGGGCTACCAACCAAGAGAGAAACACAATTTCTCATTATTTTTACTCCTTTCTTAAAAATGACCCCCTTTTTTTTTTTCAAATGATTAGGGACTGTTTCACTCTGCTTTACTCTTACAGGACACGAAGAATTGCCTTAATTTATACACAGCAGAGTCTATCTAACATGTAAGTGTATATAGGCATAGTCTGCTTTCTTGAAAATTAGATCATTTTATTTTGCATTTAAAAAATCTTAATGGTTCTCAATCTCTTCCTAAGCATATTTTTTGAAGCCTAGTATTAATAGTTTCCTTCTCAATCAAGCATTTACTTACCATAGCAAATCATTAAGGGCTAAATGTCAAGATGGCCTCCTGACACCTACGTCTAATAGTTCTTGTCAGAAATCATGATAGTGGTTTTATACTTCACTTACATAATGAGTCATTTTAATTATCATTACAATTCAAGATTACTTTCTGCCATATTCTTATATCTACATTAAGCTCTAAAGTTTCTTAATATTGTGTTCTCATTCTGTCTTAATGCTGCTATTCCCTCTAATGTTTGGACTTCCAAAGCACTTTTTAAATAACCAATATTTAAGTTAAAAAGCAAATCTTACTATTCTAAAGTTTAGAAGAGGCTGTGGTACCAGGGCTATTATAGCTAATGTTAGATGGATCCAGAGCATTGTCTATCTGTGCTTCATTGACTATACAGAGGCTTTGACTGTGTGGTTCACAACAAACTGTGGCTGACTCTGAGAAGAATGGGAATGCCAGAACATTTGATTGTGCTTATGCTAAATCTATACTTGAACCAGGAGGCAGTCGTCAGAACAAAGCAAGAAGACACTACATTGTTCAAAATCAGGAAGGGTGTCCGCCAGGGACGCATTCTGTCTCCATACCTTTACAATCTATATGCAGAACACATAATCTGGGATGCTGGGCTGTATGAGGAGGAATGTGGCATCAGGATTTGTGGAAGATTCATCAACAACCTGTGTTATGCAGATGATATAACCCTGTTTGCTGAAACTGAGGAGGACCTGAAGTGCTTGCTGCAGAAGGTCAAGGACTGCAGCCTTCAATATGGATTTAAGCGCAACATCAATAAAACAAAGATTCTCACCACATGGTCAATTGACAGCATCATTATGGATGGTAAGGAGATTGATATTGTTAACAATTACAGTTTTTGTCTGCTTGGCTCTACCACTACCAGCAGCCAGGAAATCAAGAGATGAATTGCATTGGGAAAGTCAGCTGTCAGGGACTTCTCCAGAATACTGAAGAGCAACAAAGATGCACCTGATCCAGACCATAGTCTTGCAATTGTTTGCTATGTGTTGACTGCATTTGCTGGTGTTTACTGTGTTTGAGGTGAATATTCTTCTAAGTGCTACAGCACTGGTCTGTCAATTTGCTGTACTGACATAACTTGGAATTGCTGTGATGTTGAATGCTGTGCCACTGGTGTGTCAAATGCCATAATGGTTACCCATGATGGACAACGTTTGATGGAGCTCGCTCCCAGATTAATACACACACACACACACACACACACACACACACACAAGCTTGGAAGCAGGAATGGCATCCATTTCCTAAACAACATGCCTCCGGAAATGCTATAAACTTAGAGAAATGATGATAGTTATAGAACACGGTTCAGGTCTTTTCTTCATAGAGTCACTATGAGTTGTGCTTGATATGACACCTCTTAACAACAACATGCTAGAAATAATACATTGATGCAGAATGGCACCATTTTCATCATGAGTAGAACATTTCAAGATCTATCCTGAGGTTACATAGGGTCACTATGAGTCACAAAGAACTCAATGGCACATTAAAACAATAACAACATATAAAACACAATGTATTTTAATAATTGGATAAAACACAATGAATATGAATGACTGTATGCAAACTAATAAAAAATTTAAAAGAAAACTATAGAATGTTATATGAGCCTCAACCGATAGAATTTATTTAATTCTTGTACGTTCTATTTGTGGAAAGATATGGTGGAGAAACTCAGTATCATCAGTTAGAACAAGGCTAGGAACCATCAATTATATATTTAAGTTTTAATTGAAGCTGTACAAAATGGAAACAAGTACACAAGCTTAAAGATACAAAGGGGGGGGTGGAATTCAGGCTTAAAGTTGCAATGTTCAAGAAGTTTCTGGGAAAAATCTTGAAAGACACAGGATTAAAGGATAGAAGGGCTACAGTCACTGTACTGAAAAGAAATAGTCTATTCTGAAACACTTCAGGAGGCAATAGATGATTAAGAACTAGGTGGAAGCAGAGGCGTGAGGATGTGCAAGGAGGAAATGACAGGGTCACACAATTTGGTGGGTGGAGAGGGCGTGAAATAAAACAAGAAAGATCCAGCGGGGATCTAGAAAGACAGTAATAACAGGCGTAGTTCATTTTATAAAACATTATGAATGGGAATGCTGGTATGAAACACATTGTGTGAATCAAGGATAGTGTGAAATGCAATGTCCATGACCTTTGTAAGCAAATCAATATAAAAGAAATTTTTTAAATGGAAATCAGAAAAAAAATCAAGCAGTTTCTATTGAAAAATAAAAAACCCCAGTGGCTCTAAAGGAAGAAAGCTAAACTGCAATGAAAGCATTGCGAAAAAAAAAATAAGACCCTAAGAATTCATGGGATATCAACTAATGCTTCAACAAACAGATGCAGCCCTGGACATGTTCACATTTCTACACCAAGATATATATGGAAAATTACCCAGCCAACAAGGGAACTATTTAGTGCACATTTAAAAAAAAAAATCAACGATCTAACAAGCGACTCAACGGCACATAACAACAACAACAACAACATATTACATAAACTTTCAAACACTATCATTAATATTACCCAGAAGTAAAATCTTGCTGAAGATTATTAAAAAATAACTAGAACAGTGCATTCATATGGGACTGTCAGATATTTAAGCTACAGTCAGAAGAGGTCACTGAAACAAGAGATATCTTTGCTTACAATTAAAAGATCTTTGCTGAAAGAAGAGAATATCAGTAAGATGTTTACTTGTGTTTTATTGACTTCCATCTGACTACATGTAAGTAATAAATTATGGATAACATTGAGAAAAATGGAACTTCCAGAATAGTAGATGGTACCTAACCACCACCTCAACAAAGTATTTTACTGATAATATTCAAAATCCTCCAACTGGGTTGATTTTGAAACAGAACCAATGTTGTAATATCTTCTATGTATAATAGCAACACTGGTGTTTGTCCTAGAGCCACAAAGAAATTTGTCTCAATTTTTACCATTTGGACAGGACTTTAAACCAGTTCCTCCTGAATTTTGTCATTGATGAAGGAATGAGATCCCACCAGAACATACAGCTTCCTCTTAGAAAATAAGGTAAAAAAAAAGGTCAATGTGCATGATGCGGAACAACCCAATCTCTTGATCAGTAGTGTTTACAACAGTGGTGTCCTTCTCAATAAACATGGCCAATCAGCACTTCAAATGTGTACCAATCTCCACAGTCCGGACAATAATAATCAAAACACTTATACTGAACAGCAGGCTTCTGGAAGGGCTCACTCTGCCTCTGCTGGGTCTCCAGCATATTGCCTTCAATCTCTCATTTCCCCCATCTGGTTATCATCCCAATTCACCCAAATTTTTGGTTGTATTCCAATTTTGCTTCATTGGTTATGAGTGATCAAGTTCAGAGCTCTCCATTTCTGCCTTCTTACCCTTCCCTACACCAAAAGGTCTCCTACGATTGTTTGCTCCAACAATTCATTTGCCTGAGGACAAAATGAGTGTTCTCTTGTCTACAAACCATGAAGAATTTAATTCCCTCAGTGTTTGTTTTATATTAGTTACAATCTTATAGAAGGAAGTACAACCACAATTGAGTCACAGTTAATAATTAATACAATGTTGGTATATTTTGGCAAGACAAAAATGGCATTCTACTTTTGGCCTAGGGAACTAATTTTATTTACATTTTCAAACAAAATGAGATTATAAAAATGATGTGGTCAGTAGGAATCAACAGTTCCTAGATTTTCCATAATAATGTCCTCAAAATGAAAATTCCCAGCTAAGAAAGAATGGTATTTCTGTTAAATTATAAGATGACCAGGTATATCCAGTTTTAATTGTAATTGAATTACAGACACATCAGAGAGTAAAAACAGAATGTGAACTAATGCTCTCTGCACTAATTCTATCCACTAACGCATAAGAGGCTGCAGGTAAGTATTTTTTTCCTTAAGTTGCAAACTAACCTCTGTTAAGCCATTGTATTAAAGAATCCTATTTGGTAGTTAAAGCAGAAAATTCTAGTCAGGAAATCTAAGCCATATGCTACCTGCAATAAGACAGTATAATCTGATCAAACTTATATCTAGCCACTGTAATGTATCCTTTGATTTCATGTTTCCCAATTATTCTATCTTTTAACATGCAGCATTAACATACTTGCATTTTTCATTTTTAAAGTGTTGCTATTGTTAGGAATATACATAGCAAAACATATGAATTCAACAACGTCTACGTCCACAATCCAGTGACATCAATTACATTCTTCAAGCTGAGTGACCATCCCGCTCCTCGTTTTCTGACTTCTCTCCACTAACTTTTTTATTTACTGTGTATATAAATATAATGCCATTCTCCCACAGATGCTTCAGAATATGGGACTGGAACTGTGCCTGATACACTGTAGGCACTTGGTAAACACTTATTGAAGAAGAGTGTAGAAATTCCACAACTACGTGATGTTATTGCCAGTTTAATGAGCATTTTTCACAAAGACAAAGGCACTGATTATGTGAAGGACCAAGCAATATTTATATTGTCCAGGCAATATTTGAGTGCAGACCTCTTACTATGGGACCCTTGCTCTTAATTACTCCAGGAACAAATTTCATGAACGCACTTTTATCTCCACCTGATGTAGGTCTTCTCCATTATCAGAGCTCTGGTGGACTAGTGATAAGGAGGTGTGCTGCTCTTCCAAAGACAAGAGATTCAAATCCATCAGTTGCTCCATGGGAGAAAAACAGGCAACACCCTCCTTCTCAAACTAAACTGTCTCTGCAAACTCACCCAAATTCGCTCTTTTTTTTAACCTATATCTTAATAAAAAAAAAAAACACCAAAAATAAACCAAAAAAACCAACCCTCTTATTAAATGACTGAATGAGCTTCAGGCCTTTTGTTCATTGGGTCACTATAAATCGTGCTCAACTCAAAGGCAATCAACAACAACAGTAACGTATGAGAAGTTAATGGAATAAAGTTATTCATATTTAAGTAATAGTGCTTGAACTCTGAATGTGATTCCTAAATTTCTTCCTTAAAACTCAAATAAATTCATTAGTCAAGCATATAAGGAGAGCAGGTAGCAATGATTTCATCCTCAACTGACATGAAAACAGCTCCTAGATGATTGGTTTCTCCTTTTTAACATTATTTTCTACTTTTCAGTATCTGAACTTACAGAATCTCGACAAGAATGATTCAGACAAAGCACCCAAATTCATCAATGCTATCATATCTTACAGCTAGTGACCTTTCTCTTCTTGCAGAATTAGCAGTTAGCCTGGCTTTTAATAAATCCACGTCGCATTCCCTGGCTGGCTTCAGATAATAGTGTTTTATGAGAACCTGATTTTGCCAGCCCACATTTGTAACTTTGTTGACCACTTCCTCTGTCTCTTACCCACTTCTCTCTTGCTTTTCTTTTCACCTTTTCCTTCCCAACTCCCATCTGTCTGCTACATTAAACTAATGCTGCTCATTTTGCACTTTCCAGGCATAACATGTATGTACGTATAAATTTAAGTACATATTTTAAAATGCAAATAGAGAAAGAAAGGGGGGGAATCTCAGGGTTATTCAGTAACTATCTCAAAGCTTCCCAGTTAAAAATGCCACAATGGGATTGGAACCCAGACACATCTGATCTAACTTCTTTCCACTACAACACTGGTTTTAAGTATAATTCCTGGACTAGCAGCATGAAGGTTACCAGGGAAGACTAGAAATTCAATATTTAGAACTCACTCAAAAGCCACTAAAACTGAAGGTGAGGGCCACAAAGCTGGGTTTTTATAGGCCAAGGGTAATTCAAATGCACCTTAACATTTTACTGCATTACATCAGCAGTATCAAACTATCTGATAAGAAGAATTACTTGATACCACTCATTAAAACAAGTGCTACCCCTCTGATTGTTATTTGTTGTTGCCCCTCTGGTTAAAAAAGTTTAAAGGGGTGCCCAAGAACCCATATTTTTAACAAATAACATTCCTCATCACCCCAGAAAAATCAGGTAATTGGAAAACAATACACTAAACTAAAATACTTTGTACATTTATTTTTTAAAAGTAAACATCATATTTAATATAGTGATAATCTGTTCTATGTTAAGAATATACTGAAGTCTACTGTTAAGTATACTGAAGTTTTATTTTTTCTAAAACTTTAATTCTTTATTAAATTCAATAATAAGAGGAAGAATGCTACAAAGTTAGGAAAACAATAGGGAATAATCATTCAAAAAATGTTAAGCACTTTTAAATAATTAATACACTTCCAAAGGTTTAGATAATCAATATAGATTTATACAATTGTAGGTAATATTGAAAAACATCCAGTATCCATTCAAATTTATTTATATTCATAAAAGAGCTCTATAAGCACTATAAAGGATTTCTTGCTTTAATTAAAGAACTAATTATCACCAACATGGTATAAAAATATAGAGCTCTCAATGTTTGGCTAAAATATATAGGTGTTTTAATTTTTTTTTTATGGTTGTGTTTGCTTTTTACAAAAATTTACCAGAAAGGATAAGTCTTTTCAGAGAAACAGTCAAATTCTAAATTATTTGATGATCTGGTTTGATGCACTTTGAGGCTTCCTTTCTAACCACCACTATTATTTCATAAACAGTTGCTGTTGGGCATCAAGTATGACCCACAGCAAGCCTATGAACAACAGTGGGGAATTAGAGTCCTATGAGCAACAGTGGGGTATTCGAGTCCCATGCCTGTAGGTTGACAGGTCAATTCCTTTACCACTAGGCTACCAAAGCTCCCTAGGCTACCAAAGTTGGGGGGGACAACTTTTGATTAAACAGTTAAATAACACCTCAAGACAAGAGCATTGGGGGCCCTCTCCTCTCAATCAGTCTAGTTGTGGTGTGTACCATCCAGTCAGAACCAACTCATAAGCTGATCCCCCAGCTGTTTTTCAAAGGTCATTAATCTCACAAGAGGAAACTGCCCACCTTTCTATTGCAAAGCAGCAGATGGATTTGAACCATGTGCCTTTAGCAGTATAATTCCTTACAATTCCTTATAATTAAGCCATTAAAGTTCCCTCAACAAGTCTGTTAAGTCTGGCTATTTAATAAAATTTAGTCTCTGGTAAATATTTTTCTCCTATTCTTTCAGAATACATCTAATGTGACCCTGACCAGGTCAGCCATGGTAGTGTAGCACCATTTAGTTCTTCTAGATTGTTGCTGTTGTTGTTATTGTTGCCATAGAGTTAGCTACAACTCATAATGACCCTAAGAACAATGGATCTGAACTCTGCCCAATTCTGTGCTATCCTGGCCATTTCTGATCTACACCAGCCCACTTCTACAGTCACTGTGTCAATCCATCTCATTGAGTCTTTCCCTCTTTGGCTGATCCTCCACTTTTCCAAGCATGAAGTCCTCTTCCAAGGACTGGCCCCCTCTAACAACATGCCCAACATATGTGAGATGATGTTTCACAATCCTGGCCTCCAAGAAGAGCACCTGAGTTAGTTCACTCAGCATAATGCACCTGTTCATATTTGTCTGTCCTTCTGAAGTCTATGAGAAATTAGCACTCTTCTCCAACACCAAAACTCAAAGGCATCAATTATTCTGTCATCCTTATTCATTATCCAACTTCCAACTACATCACAAGTAATTAAAAAGATTATGGTTTGGATCAGGTGCACCTTAGTCTTCAAGCTGATCTCATTGATCTTCAGCACTTTGGAGAGGTCCTTGACAGCAGACTTTGCAAGTACACTACATCTTTCTGTTTTCTAGCTGCTGGTGCCAATGGTGTTAATTGTGAATTCAAGCAAGATTACATCATTGACAATTTCTATCTCTTCTCTCTCATGATTTTTTTTGTTTTCTTGATGTTGAGATTAATGCATATTGCATGCTCTACTCTGTTCTTCTTCAGCAAGTGTTTCAAGTTCTCATTTTCAGCAAGCAAGATTGTGTCATCTGCACGATGCAGGATGTTAATGAGTCTTCCTTGACCCTGATGTCACTTTCTTCATATAATCCAGCTTCTAAAATGATTTGTTCTGCACACAGATTGAAAGGATACAGCTCTGACCCACAACTTTCTTAATATTTTAAACCTTGCAGTGTTCCCTTGCTCTGTTTACACAACAGCTTCTTGGTCTAGCTATATATAGATTTATGAATGAGTACAATTAAGAATTATGGGATCTCTATTCTTCTCAATGTCAGCCATAATATAGATGATCAGGCTATATAGTTTGAGTAGACTATTAGTGCTGTATTTTAGGTTCTTCTTAGAGTCAGTGGTTTCGGTCTTTCTTTTTAGCTCTGAGTGACCAATGGCTTTATCTCTGACGTGCTTTCAAGAATAGGTCTAGCATTATGCTGAGTGAACTAACTCAGTCTCAGAAGAAAAATACTGCGTAAGACCATCACTATGAAGATAGGAGGATAGCTAGTAAAATGTGTATGAAGGTCTAAGGGGGAAAGAAGAGGGAATTTTGTGAGCAGGGGGAGGGGGTGAATGAGATGGGGAAGATCCAGTGGTCACCTTAAAAGATGGGTAATTGTGGTTCTAGATCAATGGTGATTAATTTTATAAAACACTAGATTATAATGACTGTATGAAATGAATGGATGTGAATGAGGGAAAGTGTGAAATACAATGTTTACAAATTTTATATGCAAAACAATAAAAAATTTTAAAATAGAAACCAAAAAAAAGCCCATAAAAAAGTAGGTCTGAGTCATCTATACCAAGTATCTTGGAAGACAATATTATACTAATAACCATAACATTTGATACAACTACATAAGGGTATTAATTTAAAGTTAGACAATCCTGTTAAAATTTCTCATATTTATCTTCATTTACATTACTTCCTACCAAGGAGGGTGACCTGAAAAAGAAATCTACAACTTAAAATTAAAGAATTCAACATTATTAAAGGGAAAAACATTTATGTAATGTCAGAAAATGATGATCAATTTGACCGAATTCATTTCTTTTTCATAATCTGAAATGTATATAATAAAAACTATCTATATAGTTTGGAGAGAAAGAAAAGGAGGGAATTCACAATTCCAAGGTCATGTATATGCTTGTGCATCCACGCTCCAAAACTGTCTCCCAGGGCAAGTTGACAGCATGATGGTCAACAGTGGGATTTAAATGTTCTGACTCATCCACAACTACTGATGCAACTCAGCAGGAAAACACATGAGACAAGCTCAACAAGCAGCTCATCTGAGTGGAAATGTGTTTACCTTGACAGTGTCCAGCAGTCTCCAGACACAGGAGTTTACAAGTCTATGCTAAATCTAGTATCTGTATGGTATAGTCCCTAGGGAGTTGTGCTGCAAACTGAAAGGCAACCAGGTGGAATCTGCCAGTGCCTCCTTGATAGAAAGAGGGGCAGTTTCCTCCCTTGTGATGTACAGCCCCTGGAAACCCACTGGAGGGCCAGCTAAGTGTCAGCTCTGACTCCACATGATGAATCTGTGTGACTTACGATTATGTGCTCAGGCGGGTAAACAGTTATGTGAATACTAATGCATAGGCTGGCAGTTTGAATCTATAAGATAGAGGCAGAACTTTCCCAATCTCCTCAGAAATCCACACAAGATTCTCCCAAAGATTCTATGTGTATAAATGTCCTAGAAGGAGACAGAATTTAACTGGCTGCCATTTTATTAACTTCAGCCCCCACACTCCAGTCCTTCTTCAGCTTTCCATCCTTTCAAAGTTAAAACTACTTCTTTCTTTCAATTATACTCAAATTCCTTCAAGTCTTTTCTTTCCCTTGCAAGAAAAATCCCTTTTATCTCCTCAAATATATTGTCTTGCCTAAGCAAAAGAAATGATCAACAAAAAGACATTCCATTATATACTACATGGTATGTATATTCGTAATAAGAAAACTAACTTTATTAACGGTAAAACCTAGTCAATATCACAACAGGCAGAAATATTATTCATATATAAGCAAACATCTTTAGGGTAATTTTATTTATGTGAGGGAAATTTTATCTACATGAGGGCAATTTTATATACGTGAGGGTAATTTTATTTATGTGTATATGTTGTTGTGTATATTATTGATGTAAATATGATGTTGTGTACCATTGAGTTGGAAGCAACCCATAGCTGACCCTCAGGTGAGTTTTCAGGAGCATTTAATAACTTAGGAGGAGATATATCTTTATAAAAAATTCTATAAAAATGTCATCATTCTATCTGCAGTTCTATACCCATATTTCATTATACTTTCTAAAATAGACATCATTCAAAATCTGTAATTCTAAAAACTTTCTATTTTTGTCAAGTCAATTTTTACTTATTGTTGTTGTACCACAGAGTCAGAACCAACCCATAGCTACCCTCCAGTGGGTTTTCAGAAGCAGTTAATTACATGGTAGGAGACTATCCATCCTACTCCCTCAGAGCAGCCTGTGGCCTTGAACCACTTGCCTTCAGGATTGCAGTGCAGTTTCTTGCCACTAGGCCACCAGAGCTCCCTAATGGTGATCCTGAAAGACAGAGTAGAACTGCCCCAAAGGATTTCCAAGACTGTAAATCTACAGAAGCAGACTATGTCATCTTTATACTACAAAGAAGCTGTTGAGTCTGAATTACCAACTTTTGGTTAGCAAATGCCTTCACCATAGCATCACCAAACCCCCTTCAGTTAATAAAGGTAGTAAAAATTCTAGTTAAATCCAGTGACTGATAGGGGAACTCTGTAAAGCTCTTCAAGTTCTATCCATCATAAGCATTCAAACTACCATGGTCTGCCTTTGTTTTTAATGTACCTTTTAAACTGAAACATAGCATATAATGAGAAGGACATAAATTATAAATCCACTTCTAAATTAATTTTCACAAAATCAGTAGTTGTATAACCAACAATGGAATATTGGCTAAATTATTTCTTGGAACTTATGAACTGGGCATGTTGTTGTTGTTGTTAAGAGGCATGAGGTCAAATTTTGCATGACTCATAGCAATCCTATGAACAACAGATCTGAGCCCTGAACTATCCTGTGCCATCTTCACAATCCCCGACACACTCAAACTCATTGCTGTAGTGGTTGTGTCACTCTACCCGGTTAAGGGTCTACCTCTCCTTTGCTATCCCTCCACTATTCCAAGTATGACGTCCCTCATAATGACTGGGATCCTACTTAACACAGTGAGTGTGGCAAGCCTTTTATACATAATGCAATTTAATCTTCTCAAATACATCTTTAAGCATTACTATGCCCGTTACTCCACCCATGAACCATTAAATGGGCATAGAAAGGCATAAAGAGGTGTTTGCCCATGGAATGGGCATAGAAATGCTTAAAGATATTTTTGAGAAAATTAAATTACATTATCCATAAACAGCATCCCACTCACTCATTACTTCAAGTGGCTTCCCTCTCATTACGACCCTCTACTGAGCTTCCAAAGCTGTAAAATCCCAATGGGAAAAGACTGTCTATCTTTCTCCCATGGAGCTGCTAGTGGATTTGAAGAGCTAGAGACTGACAGCCTTTGGGTTAGTAGTGCAATTAACTATGGACTAGAGTTTCCTAAAGAACTATAGCACACATGGGAAGGGCAGTGGGGGAAGAAAAACAAAGCCCAATGCATTAAAAGCAAATGGCTTTTCTAGCTCTTTAGCTTTTCTTTCACCACATGACTAGGTGGGAATATGCAAACCTGGTGGATAAAACGAGGCATGATGGGATTGGTTAGTTTTGCCATCCCATCTGGTTTAAATTAAGCAGGTTTAGCAGAAAAATATGGGAATCTAAGAAAACAAACAGATTCATCCTGGAAAGGGTTAAATCAGGCTGCTCCTTGGAGGCAAGGATTCTGGGGCTTCGTCTGACATACTTTGGGCATGTTGTAAGCAGGGACCAGTCCTTGGAGAGAGACATCATGCTTGGAAGGGTGGAGGGACAGCGCAGGAGGGGAAGGCCCTCTATGAGGTGGATTGATTCAGTAACTGAGGTAATCAGGATAGGATTGTCGGAGGCAGAGCGATTGGCACAGGACAGAGCAGAGTTTAGGGCTGTTGTACATAGGGTCGCTATGAGTCACAGGCGACTCAATGGAACATAACAACAACAACAACAATTACCAACAAGGAGAAAAAAACACAGAATACAGTATGAATCCTTTGAGACCAGAGATTCCTGTGTCAGAAAAACTGAGACCTACATGAGAGGAGAAGCCTCAGCAGAGAACCAGAGACTGACATGAGACAGAGGTGACTTAGTGCTGCTGCATCTCAGAGCCAGAGCCCTTTACTCAAGCCTGCTGGAGGACAGAGGAGAGATTTCATAAATGGCAAAACTAAGAGTTGTAACAATGGCCTTAAGCCCCAAGGATGTGAGCACACTTCGAAAGCTGTCCTAATTGAGGAATTATATCCTGCTACCAAGCTGAGCTGTTATCTGTAAACTTCCATGATAAACTCCATAACCTTGAGTATGGTTCTGTGAGGTCTGTGCAGCTTTTGCAGGGGATTTGGGACTCTATGAAAACCTGCTGGAGGGTCAGATATGGGCCAGGCCCAACATAAAGACACACAACAACAGGGGAGTAGTACAACTGGTGTTGAAATTAGTAGAAGTAGATATGGGAGTATTAAGACCATGTCTGACCTTTTGGAAACTGGTTTTGTATTGTGGATGTTGCTGATGGGAACTGTTCTCCTTTGCAAAGTTTATGGAAGTCAGACTCAGCAGTCCCCTTGTTGTCTACATTCTTTTTACTCCAAACTTAGCTGTGGAGTCCCTTCTACATCACAGTGGCTCCTTGAAAACATAGGAGGATCACTGATGCTAGTTTCCTCCCACCTTTCCCCATAATGGGGAGCGAGTATTGGCCATATTCCACCCGGGTCCTCCTCTCTTTCAGCCCAGTACCACCAAGAGCCTGGTGTTTCCCAGTCTGGTCTCAGGTAACCTTAGAACCCAGAACAAAACTCACCTTCATCCTTCAACTTTCAAGTAACCAACAGAGAGCAAGACCAGGGAAGAACTCACTCCTAGAATTAACCCAGAACAAAGCCAAGATCGTAGGAAGGGTTAGGGTGAAAGGATTAACCAAACTAAGAATGACAAGAACGAGGTGGGAAAGGTGCAGTGACATTATGACTATTGTAATTAATGCCATAAAACAAAATGTGTATGAATGATGGAAAGGAAAACAAAGTTTCTTTGTAAACTTTCACTTCAATGACATACAGACAAAGGAGCAGCTGCATTCTAAAATGAGTCTTTAATAATGTTTAAGGGAATTCAACCATAACAAGGATCCTATTTTAGAACTACAAAAGCATCGACTACTAAGAGATATAGAAGCTCATCTTCATTAAGCAAAGCAGATTGGTAGAATGATGAATGCATTCCATTTTTCTGCTTGCTAAGTATGATTAAAGCTACAACGGAAACGAAGCCCCTAGAGGTGCCTCAGGACATTCACAGATGCCAGGTGATCTCACATTCAGTGGCTGAAAGTGCGCTGCATCTTCAAGCATGAAACACGGCTTTTAGTCAAAGGCAAGCATTTGAAGGACTATGGATATCATTAACTAAGACAGGAGTTTTTGCCATTTCTACTGAAATGATAATCTAAGGGCTAAAAGAGGAAGGCTCAAATGAGAGTCTGCAAGCTGCAACATTGCCGTGGTACAGGATCATAATGCAACATGCAAGGTCTCGGCCATTACCCGGGGCCATGACTATCTGAAGACATGCCTTAGGACTTTGGTAAGCACGCTACCAAATACTTATAAAAGCCAAGAACACACTAAGATGAGCAGCTTTGATGGTACAGTTCTCGCTATTTGCCAAGGCTTGTATTATGTGAGCCCTTTATACTATTAAGAAGCCCTAGAAGCAGAGCTGTTTGTTTTGGAGAAAGTACAGCCACAGAGCTCTTTGGAGACAGAGACAGAATAGCTCCATCCCACATACTTTGGGCATGTTGTCAGGAGAGGTTATTCCTTGGAGAGCAGCATCATGGTTGGAAAGGTGGAGACTCAGCAAAAGAGAAGAAGACCCTCAACCAGGTGGGCTTGACAGACTGATGCAATGTGCTGTGAAAAATGATGAGGATGGCACAGGATGGGACAAGGTTCAGATCTGTTGTTCACGGGATTGCTAGGAGGCAAACTTTATTCGACGGCACCCAGCAACAATAGTAGCATAGTGCGTTACTGTTGTGTGGTGATCTGTGTTAACTGTCAGCAGTCCGAGTTCAGCAGGAGAAAGTTCCACAGGAGAAAGATGAGCAATCTCGGAAACCCGATGGAGAGTCAGAACGGACTCAATGTTTGTGAGCTTTGTTTTATTTTATGTTAACACACGTTACGGCTTTGGGTAGAACCAATGGTGCTTGTTTAAGCTCACCCAGATATGCCTCAGAGGCTACTACTAACAACCACTGAAAAATGGAGCAGAGTTCTACTCTGACACACACAGGGTCACCTTGAGGTGAAACTGACTTGATGGCAGCTGCTTTGGTACAAGCTCCCTTATTTTTTCCTCACAATAATTCTTTGCAGTGGTTTCATTATTATATCCCTGTTTTACAAAATAAGAAACTGATGCTTACAGAAATTCATAATCCACTCACAATTATACAGCAGAAAGATAAAATTAATCCACTAGCAATTATACAGCAGCTAAGAATCAAGCCTAGGAAAAAGGAGAGTGAATTTAAGATTTACACCTCGGTCTGTTTGACTTCGAAGTCTTTGCTGATAAAGATCAGAAAACAAAATAAAGCAAAAAAGGCTCTTTGTCCCCACTGATGCCTTTGTACAAAGTATTGCAATTTTTCCAAAGTCCACAGCAACTGAAAAAAAAAAAATTCAGTCCCTCTGCAATGGAAAAACAGCAGGAAAGTAATGGAAGGAAAAGATTCTTCATTCAAAAGGCTGCCCAGTTGACAAACTTTATTGCCAGAATTTTTCTTGTCATTTTACTTTTAATTAAATGAGAACCAAGCCCACTGTCATCAAGTCCATTTCATCCCACAGCGTTCTGAAAAGGACAGAGAAGACTGACTCCGTAGAGCGTCCAAGGCTGTAATCTTTACAGACAGCCTGCCACGTCCCTCTCCCACAGGACAGCTGGCGCGTTCACTCTGCAGCCAAGCACTTAACCACTGCACCACCAGGGTGCCTCTGCTTTTCATTGACAAATAATTACTATGGAGTCAGGGTAACAGTGTTATTGAAGTGGTAATTGTTGTTTAGGTTCCTTTTCTCCATTTCTTTTGATTGTGTTTCATTTCAGAATTGAGACAGAGGCATCTTAGTCTAACTACCACTTGATCTGAAGCCAAGAAGCGGTGGAAATTTCACATGGAAATTTTAATAATCCCCTTCGCTCCAAAGCCAATTATTTTTCTTTCCTGCTTGGAACCAGCCCACCCCGTTTGACTTCCAGCCATGAGCCTGGAGGTTGGTAGGAAAGCTGTAATGAGCTGAGGCTGCCTGGTAGTCAGGTCCCATTGTGTGTGTGAGACCACCGAGCAGAGGGGTGGGGCAAAGATCAGCTTCATCCCAGTCACTAGACATAAATGTGATGTGACAGCATTGTCACGTTCCTCATTTATTAGAAAGGAAAAGAGAGGTAAAGATGGCTACATAACTTAAAAAAAAACACAAAACCTGCCAGCACCCTGAGGTCAGAAATGGATTATCATTTTGTATTGCTTAGACTGTTGTGAGATAAAAGACTTTATTAGCGTAAAGATCAGTCCAAGGATACCCAGGCTTCATCCCGCCATGTCTTAGGGGATTTACAATGAATGGTTCTCACCCACTAAATTGAGTTTATTCACAGTTGAAACAACAGCAAAGCAGAGACAAAAGGCCAGTTTGGGGAACTTGAAAATATGGATCCATTTAATATGCAAATGAATAGAATATTCAGTTAATTGGACATTATGTGGAAGTTGGGTAAAATGTGATAAAAGGGTATCGGAACAGATCAATCTCTGTCCTCATGCACACACACACATGATTTAATCTGTAGTCCTTGAGATTTGTGAACACTGTAGGTAAAAGTGTTGGGATCAAATTGTTTTGTAACAGTCCAGCCCCAAAGTTCCTACACAACAGGAAACGTTCCATTTGCAGAAGTTAGGTCACAACACTAGCTGTTTCTTCCCAGAACCTTCGACCTGAACAAAGTGACTGAAAAGTATCTGGGAAGAGAGTTTTGAACGAGATTCCTGTTTGACTTCATTTATTAACTTTTTCCCTCTTCCCCAACACGCATATATAAGACATCATGGACGCCATATAATGTGCTCTAATTTTCAAAGAATTTCTTTTCTTTTATGCTAAAGTTTTTAACTACTTTTAGATATTCTTCTTGAAGGTGCAGAATTCTTTCTCTCCCTTGGATACAATTACGTTTTGTGAAATTCCAAGAGGAAGGGGACTCCTGTTGACAAATATTACCATCTTCACTAGGTGCTACCTTAACTCATGAGGAAATCAAACCCTGAGTACCTTCTGCTCTGTGGTGGCCTAGTGGTAAGGCATTACAATCACAACCCAAAAGCAGGTGGTTCAAGTCCATCAGCTGCTCTGCAGGAGAAAATGGGCAATCCCTTCCTGTGAAACCAGCTAAACCAGCTGGAGTATCTATGAGCTGTTTGGCAATGAGGGTGAAACCTAAAAAGATCAAGCTTAAACTCATCACCATGGAGTTGGAACCAACTAACAAATGGCCCTCCCTACAGGATTTCAGGGGTTATAAACCACATGGGAGGAAACTGTCCCTCTTTCACCTGCAGAGCAGCTGATGGATTTGAACTACCAGAGAGACAGTTTGAGTCAGCAGTGCTAGACCTGAAAGCTGGTGTCAAAAATATCTCTGGGTTGCTGCAAGCCATTTGGAAGTCAATTTTTATCTCCTCCTACAACACGCTTCTTGAAAATGCTGTACTGGCAACAGGAACAGCCTGCTCATCTCAGTCCCCTTGGTAAAGAGCTGCTGTCCAACTGGCAAAGAACATGATGTGAGCAGCCAGCCTCCGATTCCACATCACAAACCGGTTACAGCCGAGGCTGGAGTCAGTCGCTCTGGAGAGATGTGTCCCAGGCTCGGCAAAGTGCCAGAGGGCACTTCCTTCTGGCCACACACTGCTATCTTCTTTTTCCTCTGAACTTTCTCTTACCCTTCCCCAGGATGGAAGGCAGCTCTGTTAATAATAGTGCGGCTGCAAGATTATTCTGTGTCAAAGGCAAATGGTGCTGAGAGAATGTAGTTGTGAACCTGACCTCTGACATGTATACCAAACACAAATGCTTCTGCTACAAAGTCAGCTCCCCTTCCAATCACCAAGATCCATTTACCGAACCGTCTGCTTTCTCTTGATCTTTGTCCTTCTTATCTAGCTGCTCTGTGCCTTGCTCCCTTGACTGTCTCTCCTTCCCTTCTAGTCCTACTTCAAGCAAGTTAACTCAATGTCTCCTCTACAATCATTGTAAAGTATGAACTGTCCTTTTTAAAAATCAACTGCATACATAAAATCTCCATAAAGTCTATGGACTATTTCTTCAGAGACAGGGAAAATGTCTGTTTGTTCTCCTAGTTAAGTACTTTTCAGTCTCCTTTCTAGTATCTTTGTTCTACAACATTTTTGTCCCTTCATTGTACATTTAGGTTTCACTTTGTGTTCCAGTTAACAAAAGCTAGCCCTCTAAGCTTAGACTCTCGGTTTAATTTTCACTTTGTGGTTGTATTGTGTTAAGGTGGTTTCCCTTCAAATAATTATACTGCATACTACTTTTAAAAATTACTATTTGGGGAGGGAGAGGAAATCATAAAATCAAAACCATTTGCAAAAGTACTGACTGGTTAATAATCCACCCAATCTAGGATTCCATAAGCCTCTATTAAGAGATAGTTAATGTGTCAGATGGTTTTTTATATATGAGAGAAAATAAAGAGCTAGGAGAGGAGATGTGAAAGGAAGCCAAGCTATATAAGAAGACAAGGAAAAAGGTAGAGAGCAATTATTAATCCTAGGTATTTGTTTATCAGCCTAAATAATCAGCTAGAACGTGGTAGGGATATGTGTTTGTTTTGGGTTTTGGTAGATGTTTTTTAAAACCTAAATGCTAACATTTATGTCAAGGGAGTATTATGATATTGTTTTTGCTATGTGCTGTTGAGTCAACTGGGAGTCACAGTGACAGTACGAACAATAGCTCTGACCCCTGACCTACCTCACTGTCTCAGACAAAGTCTACCCCCATTACCAGTTACTGTGTCAATCCATCTCATCTGAGGTCTTCCTTTCCTGCACTGACCCACAACCCTTCCATGCAGAATGTCCTTCTCCAAGGACTGGTCCCTCCTGGAAACATCCCCAAAGTATGTCAGTCAGAGCTTCAAATCCTTGACTCCAAGGAGGAACCTGTTTCACCTTTTCTAGGACAGACATGTTTGGGGTTTTTTGCCAGTCCATGTTATGCTGAATACCCTTCTCTAGCACCAAAATTCAAAGGCATCAGTTCTTCTGTCATCCCTAGTCATTGTCCAGCTCTCTGGTGCATAGTCAGTTATTGCAAAAACCATGGCCTATATTAGGTGCACTTTCATCTCTAGACTGACATCATTGCTCTTCACTACTCTAGAGAGGTCTCTGAGAGCAGACTTTCCCAATGAAATTCATCTTTTGATTTCCTGACTGCTGGTGCCAAGAGTGTTGACTGTGGATCTGAGCAAATTGAAATTTGTACCAGTCTTAATCTTTTCTCCATCTGTCATGGTGCTGCCAATTGCCCCAGGGGTTAAATCTTCCTCTTTGACTTTTTACTGTGATTTGAGTGAAAGCTTACAGAGCAAACTGGTTTCCTACTCAACAATACATACACATTTGTCTCACAACATTTAGTCAATGCCTATAACATAGTATCTTCCTTTTTCCTCTTGTGTTTATCATTTCCGTTGACTTTTTTCCCTAACCTTTCCTGCCTTCTGAGTTTTTATCCCAGGACAAAACTTTTTTGATCTCATATAATTTTTTGTTCTAAGGAGTATGTACTTTCCTGATGGTTTTTTTTTTCTTCATTTTTTTATAGTGGTTTGCATATCCATCATGTTTCACTCATGTGCATTTTGTTTCACACATTCCTTTATTCACATTTTTTCTATAATCATTCACATATATTAAGTTTAATAAAAGTAATCAGCATTGATCTATGACTCATCTACTACACTGCTAGAAATATACGCCAAGGAAAAGAGAACTGAGTCACAGAGATTTGTTCATCGATGTTCATAGCAGCATTATTCACAATGGCAAGAAAATGGAAATAGCCCAAATGTCCACCAATAAAGCAATGGATTGAGAAACTGTGGTACCTTCACGGGATGGAATACTAAACAGCACTCAGGAGCAACAATTTCCTAGCATAATGGGAGAGGCTGGAGATCATTATCCTGAGTGAACTAACTCCCTGGTGTTTTTTACCACCTTATGAGGCTCTTTATTGTGTGGCTGAAAATTGAGTCCCAAGGAAGAGTTTTGCTCCAAGTTTGAAGGGTGTCTAAGGGCTAGAGTCTCAGAACTCCCACCAGTCTCTATTAGGGAGCTCTGGTGGCCTCATGGCAAGGAGTAACACAACCAATACAAAAGCACACAATTTGAGTCTATGGGAGAAACACAGGCATCTTCTGAGCAATTTACAGCCTCTGGAAACCTGCTTAAGATTCAGCTATGAGTTGGTTCTCACTCAACAGCATATTAACAACAACTATCTGACTAAATATGCATCAGAAAGTTGGACAATAACCAAGAAGGATAGAAGGAGAATTGATGCCTTTGAGCTGTGGTGCTAGAGAAGAGTATTGAGAATACCATGGACTGCTAGGAAAACAGATCCATCCTGGAAAGGGTTAAACCGGGCAGCTCCTTGGAGGCAAGGATTCTGAGGCTCCGTCTAACATACTTTGGACATGTTGTAAGGAGAAACCAGTCCTTGGAGAAGGACATCATGCTTGGGAGGGTGGAGGGACAGCACAGGAGGGGAAGGCCCTCTATGATGTGGATTGATTCAGTGATTGGGGTAATCGGGATGGAAGTGTAAGAGACAGTGCGATTGGCACAGCACAGAGCAGAGGTTAGGGCTGTTGTACATAGGGTCGCTATGAGTTGCAAGTAACTCGACGGCACATAACAACAACAGCAACATCTGACTAAAAGACCCTGAGTCTGTTTTCCTTTCATAAATCACACAAAACAAGCTTTCAGTATTCAACTTTGAGCTCTATCCTAAGAGTTTTCTTTCATTAGTGTCATTATTTCTAAGGATCCCAAAGTAACACCTTTGTTAGAGCATCATTTTATCCACTCAAACAGAACTCATTTTTGTTTTATTTTCTTCTCTTTTATTTCTGTCTACCTCCCTCTAGGTAAGGTAAAAGGGATGAAAGATCTTCAAGCATCCACGTATTAGTCATTGTGGGATACTGAAGAGAGTTACTTTTATAGTAAAGTCTATTTTTCTCAAGTCTTTTATTTCTTCCAAATATGACTTTACCACTGTCTATATGCAACAACAACCACCACAAAAAAAAAAAAAAAAGAAAGAAAAGGAAAACAAAGAAGGCCTTGGCAGACACTCAGCCCGGAATATTATGCCACAGTAATTTCCATGCCCCAACTAGACAACTGTGAGCCAGACAGAACCCGTTCCACATCAAAGAAAACACTACAGGAGGCAAACTTTCAAGTTAAGTCACAAAACCTTATCTCTTGGCCCCTCCCTGGTCAGCCAGCCTGGTGCAGGCCCATCCGTCCTTGCCAAAGCATTCCTTAGAGTCTTCACACATGCTAGTCCAAGAGGCAAGGGCTGATGGATGTGCCCATCAACTCCCCACATTCACCAGCCTTTTATATACAGAAAGGCCAACTTCCTTGGCATCCTCTTGCTTTCTTCTCTGCAGAATCTTCCAGCTTCTCCATCCATCATCACTGGTGCAGGCCTGTCCAGTTAAACCATTCAAAGGAAGGTGCCATCTATTAGTATTACTGAAGTTAGGGGTAACATGACCATCATGCAGGAATAAGCTGCAGGTGCCAAGTTTCACTCAAAAGGCAGGAAAGGTGCTGTGATTTACTGCAGTTCTAATGAGCTGGGGACTTCTGGACCTATAGGCATCTGTGGTTTCTGCAGCCCCTGCCAGCGCCACTGCCTTGCCTTGGGGTGCTGGACAGCACTCCTGCCACTTTGGAGGATTTATGGGTTAGACTACTTTGAAAATCTTGCTCTCCATCCATCTTTAGATAACACCTCATTAAAAAATACAACATTGATTCAGAAAATTTCTTTGGAGAAGTGAAAAGAAGGTATTCTATCTTTGCTTTTTCTTCCTTTACTTTTTTCCTTTTTTCTGTGACTACTCACAAAAAGAGATCCCCAAGTGCCTCTACAGTAAAAATGAAATCAAGATATAAATGTATTTATTTATTATTTATACCTTACATTCATTTATATACATAGATACTCTGAAGAAGAATGTAGCACCAATGTTGGAAGAAGACTCATCAATAAGGAAGACTTGAAGCAGTTGCTGCAGAAGGTCAAACACTGTAACCTTCAGTATGGACTGCATCTCAACATCAAAAAAACAAAAATCCTCTTCACTGGACTTATAGGCAACATTATGATAGATGGAGAAAAGATTGAAACTGTCTGTCATCAGCTTCATCTGACTTGAAACAACAATCAATACACCTGGTACCAATAGTTAGGAGATCAAGAAACATTGCACTGAAAGAGTCTATAGTCAGGGACCTCTCCAAATTATTAAGGAGCAATGATGTCATTTCAAGGACTAAGGTGCACCTGATTCATGTCATGGTTTTTTTAGTTACTTGCTAGGCATCTGAGAGCTGGGCAATGAATAAGGATGACAGGAGAAGAATGATGCCTTGCCAAAAGAACAAACAGATACGTCTTGGAGAAGATGCAGCCAGAGTGTCCCTTGGAGGGAAAGATGGTTAAGCTCACATACTTTTGGCATGTTGCTAGGAGATGCTGTTCCTTGGAGAGGGACATCCAGCTTGGAAAGATGGAGGGACAGCGAAGGAGACCCTCAGCTGGCTGGACTGACACAGTTTCTGCACAGAAATAAGCTCAAGTGTGGCAGAGATTGTGAGGATGGCACGGGACAAGAAAGGGTTCAGATCTGTTGTTTATAGGGTCTCTATGAGTCATACTTGACTCAGCAGCACCTAACAACAAGAAGAACATTCATCTATAAAAAGCTTAGAATGGAAGATGAGAAGCGACAAGTTTTCCCTGTAAGAGAGTTTATGATGTTATATTTCTATCACTTGATGCTCTTTACTCATGAAGAGGAATGGAGTTTCTCATCAGTTACAATCAGGACCAGCATTTTAAAAAAAAAATTCCAAACCATGTCTTCTTACACACAGCAACAGACCTCTCTATTCTAGAGCTCTGGTGGCCTAGTGGGAAGGAACTAAGGTACCAGTGAAAAGTCACGCAGTTCAAATCCACCAGCTACAACACAGGAGAAATATGAGCAATCAACTCCATGTGATTTACAGTCTCTGAAAATTGGCTGAAAGGTAGGTTAAGAGTCGGTCCCTATTTGATGGCAATAAACAACAATAACAACATTCTGTACTCTAGGAGATGCTTCTGAGTATTAGCCATTCAATACATAAAGTAACAGAATCACAAAAGCCCAGGTGACAAAAAAGGCACTTAAGTTCCTTATGTTCCCCATCCATCTACCACCTTATCTCGCTATAGACAGATATCCTTTACGCTACTCAGCTAATCTACTATATGCCAGGAAAAATCCATTTGGTCCCTGGGTTCTCCTGTCACAAGCCATATCCCAGAGTCACTATCTTGATTGCCAAACATCCCACTTCACACCTTCCTCAGAAACCAGCACCAGGTCCACTTCTCCACAAGGCTTTTCTTAGGCAAGTCTGCACACACTTTGATCGCTCCTGTTTTTAAAAATTTCTACAGTATTTCAGAGTTAGTAACAGTGGTGGTGCAGTGGTAAAATGCTCGACTTTTTGCACTTCTTATGCAAGCACCACCCTTCTATTACTGGCGGCTTGAGAGTTGTTGTGCTGATGAAGAGGCTTCAGTGGAGCTTCCAGAACAGGATGAACTAGGGAGAAAATCTGGCAATCTATTTTATAGAGTCACTCAATGGAAGTGCTGTTACTACTGTTGTTGTGTGTCATCGAGTCACGTGCAACTCATAGGGACCTAAGTACATTTGCTCTGAATCCTGTCCTGTCCTGAGCCAGTCTCACTGACTCGGACACACTAATCCCATTGCCCTAGTTCCTGTGTCAATCCATCTCATGCAGGGTCTTCCTCTCTTGCTCTGTCCCTCAACCCTTCCAAGCATGTCCTTCTCTAAGGACTGATCCTTCCTGGCCACATGCCCAAAGTATGTGAGACAGAGGTTTAAAATCCTTGCCTCCTAGAAGAAACTTGGTTTCACCCTCCCCAAGACAGACCTATTTGTTCTCCTGGCAGTCCATGGTATGTTCAAGACTCTTCTCCAGCACCACAACTCAAAGGCATCAATTCTTTTTCTATCATCCTTAGTCACTGTCCAGCTCTCTGATGCACAACAACTAATTTAAATGGTTCATAATAGTTCAATCTACAACCGATCATGAGGGTGGTCCAGGACCTTGACACACTGGGTTCTCCTGGGCGTGGAGTGCCCATGAGTCTGGGATCAACTTGACGGCAACTACAAACAAAAGTGTGATAAAAACAGTTTTACTACAAAAAGTTCTTCATCTTCTACTGTTTACCATTTATACTTATCATAACCTCCCTGCTTTGTAAAGCCATTTTAATATCAAACAGAAACATGTCTGAAATTTATTTTAGTGTAATTTTTTTAAAAAAAATCTAATTCATGATCTAAAATGAAATGTATTATCATTTTGGTATCTCTGGTTCTGATCGGATTGAAACTACTTTCATTGTTTATTAATATTATTTTTATTTTATATTGGTTTGCATAAAAAATTTGTACACATGGTGTTTCACACTTTCCTTCATTCACATTGTGCTTCATACAATCATTCCCATACATTTTGTTTTATAAAACTAATCCCCAACAACCAGAGCCAAGGAAGAGGATATAGAAGATTTTTACCAACTTTTACAATCGGAGATCGATCGAACATGTAATCAAGATGCATTGATAATAATGGGTGACTGGAATGCAAAAGCTGGGAACAGAGAAGAAGAATCAGTAGTTAGTTGTAAGACATGGACTCGGTGACAGAAATGGAGCTGGAGAGAGAATGATCGAATTTTGCACAATCAATGACATATTCATAGCAAATACATTTTTAAGAGACATAAACGCAGGTTACATACTTGGATTTCACCTGATGGTATGCATAGGAATCAGTCAGATTACATCTGTGGAAAGAACCACTGGAGAACCTCAATATCAGCTGTGAAAACTAGGCCAGGAGCTGATTGTGGAACAGACCACCAACAACTCATATTCAAGTGCAAGCTGAAGCTGAGGAAAATTAAGCCAAACCCAAGGCAACCAAAATATGACTTTGAGTCTATCCCACCTGAATTTCAGAGCCATCTCAGGAAGAGGTTTGAGGCCTGGAACACTAATGAGCGAAGACCAGATGAGTTGCGGGAGGACATCAAGGGTATCATCCAGGAAGAGTGCAAACGGTCATTGAAAAGACAGAAGAGGAAGCGAAGACCAAAATGGATGTCAGAAGAGACTCTGAAAATTGCACTGGAGCGCAGAGAAGCCAAAGAACAAGCAAGAATTCAAGATACTAAAGAGTTGAATAGAAGATTTCAAAAGGCAGCACAGGATGGCAAAGCAAAATATTCCAATGAAATGTGCAAGGAGTTGGAGTCAGAACATCAAAAGGGCCGAACTCGCTCAGCATTTCTTAAGCTCAAGGAACTAAAGAACAAATTCAAAGCTCTAGTTGTTATAATTAAGGATGCTTTCGGCAGAATGTTAAATGAGCCAGGATGTATTAAAAGAAGACGTAAAGAATATACTGAGTCACTGTATCGAAAGGAATTGG
>NW_006399825.1:2297095-2305756 GCF_000299155.1 Elephantulus edwardii | reverse complement strand
AGAGACCAGTCTTTGGAGAAGGATATCATGCTTGGGAGGGTGGAGGGACAGCGCAGGAGGGGAAGGCCCTCTATGAGGTGGATTGATTCAGTGACTGAGATAATTGGGATGGAACTGTCAGAGACATTGCGATTGGCACAGGACAGAGCAGAGTTTAGGTCTGTTGTACATAGGGTCACTACGAGTCGCAAGCAACTCGACGGCACATAACAGCAACAACAACAATCCCCATTGAACTATGACTTTTCAGGTTTCTGCAGCATCTTTCCCATTTCCTTCACCCCCTCCCTCCACCCATCATATTGTGTGACCCATGATATCCCCCTGCCACCCTCAACCCTCTGCTTCTACCCCTTCTTCCCATGGGCCCCCATACACATTTTCTTAGTTACCTATTTTTATAATAATGGTCTTAAGCAGTTTTTATCCTTATGAGATTGTGTTAGTTGCATAATGCTCTCCAGTCTCTCCCAAGTTATGTATTATTTTTCGAAATTGTTGCTCCTGAGTGCTGCATAGTATTCCATCGTATGAATGTACTACAATTTCTCTGGGCTATTTCCATGTTCTTGCAATAGTGAATAAAGTTGCTGTGAACATTGAGATACAAATCTCCATTTGTGTCTCAATTCTCATACCCTTGGGGTATATTCCTAGCAGTGGAATAGCTGGGTAGTATGGAATTTCCATGTTCAACTTTTTGAGGAAATGTCAAACTGTCTTTCAGAATGGTTGTACCATTTTACAATCCTACCAACAGTGTATGAAGTTCCGGTCTCTTTAGAAGCCCTGATGTTGTGGTAGGTTTGAGATTGGCCTGCTATCCAGAAGTTTGGTAGCTCAAACCCAGCAGTCGCTCTGTAGGAGAAAAATTATACAATGTCCTCTCATTAAGAGTTGCCATTCGAGAAGCCCAATGGAGGGTTATCATGTGTCAAAACCCACTCAATAGCCAGGAGGTAACACAAAATTCAGCCTTTATTAATTGTCATCTTTTTCTCTAGTTACATGTATGTATTTCTTGCCTGAAACATTCTCCAATAAAGGAAGAGGTTTCCTAATTCTTTTCTATCTATCATCGTAGTAATTTGATCTAGTATGCATGTGACACATAAACAGTAACACCCTGTTAGGTTTAAAGAAAATGAGATTTTTTTTTTTCATTTAAACGAAGGATTAAACTTTTTTCAATAAAGAGCCAGTATTTTAGGCACTGTAGTCCATAAAGCTTTTGTGGCAGCTACTCAACACTATTATTGTAACAAAGGAGGAATATGGCTGGGTTCCAATAAAACCTTATTTACAAGAGCAGGTGATAAGATGGAGTTTGCCAATAGCTAACTTAAAGCATCAAAACAGACAATATATTGACTTTCTACTATTCTTCATTTTAATTCCAAATGAAGTTCTTCGCTTTTACATTATTCAGAAGAAACCTATACATCCCAATGAACTCTGTCAAGTGAAGTGACGGATTGGTACACTGGAAAGGTTCCTTCCACAGTTTTTATGCTTCCTTTGTTCCTCACCCCAGCTTCGAGCATTTTATCCTAGAAATAATCACAGCTAAAGCCCAACAGGCAATTAAATCCCACTTCTAAGAATTTTCCATTGTTTTAATGTTTCAACTCAGTCCAAAGAAATCAATTTGGGAGTTAATGTCTATTTATGAAAATTAATATTTGAGTCCTTGGCTGATCCATTGAGTTATGACATTTAAAATTCATTACCCTAGAAAAAATATCCATGAATGTTTTCTCCTCATCCTCTCTCTCCTGGTTACTTCTTAATTGCTCATATTAAATATGAATTAGCACAAAGAGATATTTATTTTACTGTCAATTCTAAAATAGAAATTCTGTATAGTAAGATGAATTGGCAAGTCAACATTTTAAAACAGTGAAAGTACCCTATGTACTAAAATTAAAACAAAACATGCAAATTATAAGCAGTTTTATGTAAAAAAATGTATATCTTATTATCTGTATTTCTGTGCTCAGAATAGGACAGGGTTCAGATCTGTTGTTCACAGGGTCATTATGAGTCCTACTCAACCTGACAACAACAAAAACAATATTCCTATGAAGGAGCTCTTATGGTATAATATTGGGCTAGTAACTTAAAGGTTGGCAGTTTGAATCCACATACCAGTCCATAAGAAAAAAATGGCCAGTCTGCCCTCATAAAGATTCATAGACAGTCTTGGGAGGCCACTAAACTTGAAAACAGCGAGTTTTTATTTATTCTACTCCTGTGATTCACAGCTTCCATTCTTGCCACTAGGCCACCAGAGCTCCAAAATAACCTTCATAAAACCCAAATATTAAATAAAACTTAACAAACACTGGAAGATTAAAGCAAATGGAAACGTGGATTAATAGTTGATTCACTTTAATGGGTACTTGATTTTCATTAGAAAATATAACACACGAAAAATCAAATATGAATGTTCAAAGAAAAACAAACTGACAACAAAAATAGCCTTTTTACTCAGAAGAAACAGCTATATATGAGGTTGTAAGTAAATACTCATAACCAAAGGACATTTTTCCTGTTGTTGTGTGTTGTCTAGTTGGAACTGACCCACAGCTGACCCGCTAGTGGGTTTTCAGAGGTAGTACAGGAAGAGATTGTCCATCCTTCCGCTGTGTAGCAGCTGGTAGATTTGAATCATGAGCCTCTGAGATAGTAGCACAGCTTTAATCTAGGCCACCCGAGCTGTATAAAGTATAACAGGACTATCATTTTCTACAGTTGCTGTCTGGTACTATCCATTTAGTTCCAACATACAGCAACCCTACTTAAGACAGAACAAAACACAACCCTGTCAGCATCGTCCTCAAAATCACCACTGTGGCTGAGCCCTCTGCTGCAGCCACTGTGTTAATTTGTCTAATTGGAGGTCTTTATCTTTTCCACACTCTACTTACCAAGCATGATGTCCTTTTCTAGGGTTTTATCCCTTCCAGTGTCCAAAGTACATGAGACAATGTCCCATGGCATTCTAACTGTATTTCCAAGACAGATATGCTTTTAATCCTGGTAGTCCATAGTCTATTCAATAAAATGAACCAATATCATAATTCAAAGACATCAATTATCAGTGTTCTTTATTCATTATTCAGTTTTCATGCTTAAGTTCTTGTTGTCGTTACATGCCACTGAGTTGAGGACAACTCATAATAACCCTATGAACAACTCTGAACCCTACCTTATTCTGAGCCAACCTCACCATCTTTGACAACCTGACCCTGTTGCCATAGTTACCCTTCTTCTCCTGTCCCGATCCTCCACCCTTTCAAATATGATGTCTTTCTCCAAAAAACTGGCTCCTCCTGACAACATGCCCAACGTATGTAAGATAGAGTTTCAAAATCCTTGCCTCTAAGGAGTAGCCTGGTTTCACCCTCTCCATGACAGACCTGTTTGTTCTCTTGGCAGTCTCTGGTATGTTCAATACTCTTCTCCAGTGCCACAACTAAAGGCATCAATTTTTCTTCTGTCATCCTAAGTCATTGTCCAGCTCTCAGATACACTGCATGCAATTGTGAAGACCACGGCCTGAATCCGGCACACCTTACTCTCTAGACTGACATCATTGCTCTTTCATACTCTGGAAAGGTCCCTGACAACAGATTTTCCCCCATGCAACTTCTCTTTTTATTTCCTGATTGTAAGTGACAAGGAAGCTGATTGTAGACATAAACAAGATGAAATAATAAACAACTTGACTCTTTTCTCCATCTATTATGGTGCTTACCTGGAGGTGTGGATTTTTTCATTCTTGATGTTGAGGTGGAATCCATATTAAAGGCTGCAGTGTTTGATCTTCTGCAGCAAATGCTTCGAGTCCTCCTCAGTTTTAGCAAGCAAGCTTGTGCCATCTGTATAACACAGGCTGTTAATGAGTCTTCCTCCAATCCTGATGTCACATTCTTCTTCATAAAGTCCAGCCTCTCAAATGATCTGTTCAGCAATATAGACTGAAAAGTTCTGAGGAAAGAATACATCCCTGACATGCTCCTTTCTTGATTTTTTTTCCTTGATTTTGAACCATGTTATGTTCACACATATCATCTGTGTTAGGATTGTTGTTATTTTATATAACATTAGGTCAGAACCAATTCATAGCTGACCCTTCAGTAGGTTTTCAGAGGCAGTAAATGGAAGAAGAACGCCCACCTTTTTCCCACAGAGAAACCTGTGGATTTGAACCATATTCCTTTTAGTTAGCAGCACAACTCCTTATCACTAAGCCACCAGAGCTTCCTACACACATAGGAAACAACTGAATAGACAATGATTTAGGACAGGCTCACTTTTGTCCTCAAAGGGACATCGCTGATAGGTCTTTTGGAAATTTGTCAATGAAATATATCTTATTTCCTGCCTATTGTGGCCATAACCACTAATAGTGGATCCAGGTAAAATTAAACTTTTGACAATTTCAATCTTTTCTTATTTTATCAAGTTGGCATCCAGTTAAAAAGCATTTTGCTTTCTTTATGTTGAAGTGTACTCTTTGATTTTCATAACTAAGAATTTCAAGTCTTTTTAATCTTCTGCTAGCAGAGTTTTGTCATCTGCATTTTAAGGAGTCGGCCTCCAATCCTGATGCTGAGTTTATCTTCACTTTATCCAGTTTCTCAGATTATGTATTCAGCATACAGACTCAATAAGTATGGTGAAAAGATACAAGTCAGATATAAACCTTGCCTTGTTTTAAACAATGGGCTACCTGGAAAAAATCTAGTATAAATTATAATAAAGTTAAATTATTCTCTAGCCTCTGGGGGTTAGGATCAATAAAGACTTTTCTCATTGTTTCCACATTTGTGTAGAAAGTAAATATCCAAATTAATCAGCCTTTTTATTTCTTACTGAAATTAAGCTTTCTACTAACTTTTATGTTACCACTCTCTAGTATTTTTTTTCTGACTTTACAAAGACAGTCTCGATTTCCAGAAAAATAAAACAAAAGACATTTAATAACTTACTAGAACAGGATATGAATATATGCTTAATATGATTCTTGTTTTAAGGAAAAAGATTTCTCACCAAAAATATTTTCATGATGGTTATCTCTAGGAAGATTGGATTAAGAGTAATTTTTTAAATTTTTTTCTTCGTTTATCATAATACATTTTCTATCATGATGTTGAAGTAGAATAAGAATTTCCGACTAGTGTTCTGGACTAGCATCAATTATTTTAATTACATATATCCTATGGATAGTTTTTATGTAATAAAATTGGTGTCATATAAGGGAGCTATGGTGGCCTAATGGTGAGAAGTTGTGCTGGCAACTCAAAAGTACTCAGTTCAAATCCACCAGCTGCTCCATGGGAGAAAGATGGGCGGTCTCTTCTTGAATGATTAACAGCCTCTAAAAACTTGCTGGAGAGTCAGCTATGGGTCAGTTCTGACTTGGTGGTTCACAACAACAACAACAATAATGTATGTGTAGAAAACACAACAATAATGCAGATGTGGAAAATCAGTCTCAGTATATATAAATTGGCCCTCCAAACTTGGTATTTCACAAGACACTTGAAGTGTTGAGTTGAGAGCAAAATTCTTTATATAGTTCATAGTGTGGAAGTAACACCAGCTTAGGAAATCATGCAGGGAGCCATATGTCCTTTCATTACAGTAGTATTCTTTTTAAGAAACATTTTTTTTTAATTGTGCTTTGTAGAGATCACAAGTAAAAGCCTCTGTGAATGGATGGCAGGTCTCAAGAACACCACTGAAATCCCAAGGCCGAGTCCAGACACGTGTGGTTGACTGTGTGAAAGGTCTAAGAACTTGACCTTGAGTAGCTTTTTATTTCATTTAGAGAAAGTCTTGACAAAGTCAAATGAAAATCATTACATTTATGCCTCATTTACACTATTTGTTGTTGTTAAGTGCCACAGAGTTGTAGATGACACATAGCAACCCTAAGAACAAAAGTCTTGAACACAAAACTTTCATCTTTTCTCCAAATTCATAGAGTTTCCGGAGGCAAGCTTTTCTGGACTTGGATGCCACTCCTGCTTCCAAGCCTGTTTTTTATTTGGGAGATTTAAAAACAAAAACAAAAAAAAACCAGGCCTGAGGGCCCAAAAGCCTTTTTAAATACAGGCCAAATCCAATCAGCTCACACCCTAATGCAAGCAATAGCCACAGAATCCAGCCATTCTGCTCGTTGTTGTTGTTGTTCTTATGTGCCATTGAGTCGTTTGCGACTCACAGCGACCCTATGTACAAGAGCTCTAAACGCTGTTCTATCCTGTGCCAACCTAGCCATCTCAAACACACTTATTCCCACCACTCCGTTCACAGAATCGATCCATCTCATCGAAGGTCTTCCCCTCCTTCGCCGCCCCTCCACTCTGCCAAACATGATGCCCCTCTCCAAGGACCAGTCCCTCCTTGCAACATGCCCAAAGTATGTCAAATAAAGCTTCAGGATCCTTGACTCCAAGGAGCATTCCGGCTTCAACTTCTCCAGGACAAACCTGTTTGTTCTCCTAGCAGTCCATGTTATATTCAATACTCTTCTCCAGCACCACAGCTCAAAGACATCAATTCTCTATCATCCCTATTCACTGTCCAACTCTCTGATGCATAGCACGTAATTGCAAAGACTATAGCCTGGATCAGGTGTACCTTAGTCTCCATCCTGATGTTGTTGCTCTTCAGTACTTTTGAGAGGTCCCGCACAGCCGACTTTCCCAATGCAATTCGTCTCTTGATTTCCTGGCTGCTGTTATCAAGAGTGTTTATTCTGCTCATACACAGACAAATTTGTCTTGAAAGGCAGTACAGCCAGAGTGCTCCTTACTAGCATGGTAAGACTTCACCTCACATACTTTGGGTATGTTATCAGAAAAGGCCAAGGACACCATGCTTGAAAAAGCAGAAAGTCAGCAGCAGAGAGCAAGACCCATTGTGCTCTTTGACCACAGTGACTCTAACCTAGATTTAAGCATGGCAGAAATTTTAAAGATGGTACAGGATAGAGCAAAATTTTACTCTGTTGTATAAAGGGTCTCTCTGGATAGAAATCCACTTGTAGGCACCTGACAAAAGCCATAAAATTTCATTTCTAAGTATACAGGATACTGGTCAAATCTGAATATGCCATGTAATTTTGTCTAGGTTTTTCTCCAAAAATATACACACAACAGACACAGACACAGACACACACACACACACACACACACACACACACACACACACACACAGAGATATTTATACTAGACAAAAGCCATAAAATTTCATTTCTAAGTATACAGGATACTGGTCAAATCTGAATATGCCATGTAATTTTGTCTAGGTTTTTCTCCAAAAATATACACACAACAGACACAGACACAGACACACACACACACACACACACACACACACACACACACACAGAGACATATTTATATACTAGAATAAGAAGTGAATCTCTGCTTATAACTAACAAGGCAATGTCCTACCTCTCCCACTCTTCTCAGGCTTCCTCCCCACCAAGCCCTCCAAACATGTTCATCATCCAGACAATTTTCCCACCCACCTTTAGCAATAACCTCCTCTTGGCTTCCCTGGACCTCTTTTATTTGTTTGTTTTTACTTTATTTTTAATTGCTATTTTAACGAAAGTTTACAGAAGACTTGGATTTCCATTCATTCATTGTTGAACATTTTCCTCCCTATCTGCTCCCCCTCCCCCAGTCTACTTTTCTCTTTAAAAAAGATTCTTTCATTGTTGTATAATTTCCTCCATCCCCTAAACCCCCAGTCCACTACTCCCTGGATTTCTCACCCTCTTCACTCTCCAATACTGTTCTAGATTCCTTCACCTTTTAAACTCCCCTGCAAAAGTTCTACCTCAGGCCTGTGTTACTATGCCAATCACCTCAAGCTCACCCCATTCTAACTCCCCTGACTCAATATTGCAGATTCCTATTGCTGTACAGTTGATTCCTACCCATAGAGAGGCCCTGCAGTGTAGAGCTGCCCCATAGGGTTTCCAAGGTTACAGTCATTAAAGAAGCAAGGCACTTAACCATTGCTCCTCCAAGATTCCCTTACTGCAGATCAGCCTTCCCCAAACTTACTGCTGAAACCCTGCAAGTAACTAAAACTATGACTTACTGTGTTTTATACAAACACAGGTTTGTTTTACCAGTTTAACAAGTCCATTAGACAATTGTTGGAACGAGGTCATCAGCTCGGCATTGTTGAAAACAACAGCTCTAGCTTTTTCCTTAGGATAGAAAGTTACTAGAGACTCCAGACTTTACATGTACCTTCAAGGCAGTGAGGAGAGGGACAAGGATTTCCCCAAAATGCCATCAGTAGTCCTCATGTCTGCCCGATGAGGTGACAGAATTGCCCTTAACAGCAATAGAAGCAAGAGAATTAGAAAACGGAATTTTCACAGTTGCTTAGATTTGGGGACAGGCACAAAGTGAAATTCCTTTATTGTAGATAAAGTGGTAGAGTCTGCCTTTCTTTTTCCATTTCTCCTGACACTAACCGTGTCCTACGGTCAGTCTCTTATCATACTACCACCAATACATGCTCAATACTACCTTTTTTTTTGTTGTTTTTTGTTTTGTTTTGTTTTTCTTTTTGTTTTTTTAATTTAGGTTGTTTATTTTTCATTTCAATGAACATCTACAG
>NW_006399825.1:2294693-2296905 GCF_000299155.1 Elephantulus edwardii | reverse complement strand
CAACCCTCATTGCATACTCCTACGATAAAAATAATGCCCTAAAATATAATACTTTTAAACTATTCTCTCCCCCATAGACTTCAATGCCGTACCGTTTTTTAAATTGGTTTGCTTACTAAGTTCGTATACATTGTGTTTCACACTATTCTTCATTCACACTGTGTTTCATACAATTATTCTCATGCACTGTGTTTTATGAATTAATCACCACTGTACCTTCCCCTGCCTTTTCATTCAGATCCTTCTCACTTCCTTTACTTCCTTCCCTCCACCCACTGAACTGCGCAACTCTATAATTTCACCCCTGCCCATCTTCAGCCCTCCCCTACCCCTTGAGTTCCCATATATGTTTGACTAGTTATCCTTCTGTTGTCACAGTGGTCTTATACAGTATTTGTCCTTATGAGACTGTATTAGTCCACTCAGCATAATGCTCTCCAGCCTCTCCCAAGTTATGCTTGTAGTATTTTTTTAAAAACATTGCTCCTGGGTGCTGCATAGTATTCCATTACAATGGGGTTTTTCCTTGTTTATATTGTTTCCATCCAGTCAGTGTGACCTGACAGCAGGTAATACTACTCATACTTATACTACTGTATTATTCTGTTGTTGCTATGTGCCATCGAGTCGCTTGCGACTCACAGCGACCCTATATACCATTGTGCATTTAACATTTTATTTCTTCTGACTTGATTTCACTTCTCTAGAAGCATCGATGCCAGCCGTGCCTTACACTTCTTTTGTATGCCCCACATCCTTGCACGGAGTGGAAAGCATGATGGGGAAAGCTTATGTTTAGTGAATTACTGACAAACTGAGAAACCGTTCAATTGCCAACAAAGAAAAAATAAAAGCATTGCTAAAAGTGGGAGGGTGGAAAACCATGGTTGAAACATTGAAACCAGCACATTATCTGTCTGCCAAAAGATACTCCACAAAACAAGAAAATAATTGTATTTGCATGTCAGTAGCAAAGGCAGCACAACAGAATCGCTTTTTCTTAAGAAGGCTAAAAGGACTAAGTGAGCTAAATAAAATTCAGAGCTGTCAATTGAAAGGCAGTTCGCAGGCATTTCAAATCTGAGGGTTTAGTCTCCTAAGCTACCTCCTGCAATGTTAAGCAACATAAAGTGAAGCGATTACTTTTTGAGAGAAGCTAATCTACATGGGGGTTAAGAGACCTTGACCAAACACTGCTGGCTGGCTTAGGAGCGTGACTGAGCAGGCTTAGAAGTGCCCTAAAAAGACTGGAAACTGGGAGCAACTTACGCAACAGGTACACTTTCCACATCCCCTACTGATCAAGCTTTTAAAGTATTTACACTTTTCTTCTTGCCCTTTCCTTGTCCTCTCTGCTGAGTTGTTGCTGTTGTTATATTTCCCCAAGTTAGAATGGACTCATCACTGACAGATGTTGTAAGTTGCACAGGAGGAAGCTGGTGAGTTTGAACCTTACGCATTTGGGTTGGCAGCACAACTCTTCACTCGCTAGGTTTCCAGAGCTCCCTCTATAGTTGTTGTTGTTGTTATTGTTAAGTGCTTTTGAAACTGAGGACCATTCATAGTTGCCCTAGAAGAACAGAGCTGAGCCCTGTCCTATACTGTGTGATCCTTATCATCTCTGAAACACTTGAGTCACTGTGTCAATCTCATTGAAAGTCTTCCCTTTTTTGTTGTTCCTCCACCTTTCCAAGCATGATGTCATTTTCCAAGGAATAGTCTTTCCTAACAACATGCCTAAGTATATGAGACAAAGCTTTGCTATCCTTGCTTCCAAGGAGCATTCTGGTTTCACATTCTCTAAGACTTGTCTCTTTGTTCTTTTGGCAGACCACGGGACTCTGCTCTGGCACCACAGTTCAAAGGTATCAAGTCTTTTTCTGTCATCTTTGTATTTGTCCAGCTCTCAGATGCATAGCAAAGAAATGAAAAGACCATGGCCTGAATCAGGCACACGTTAGTTTTAAAAATAATATTGCTCTCCTCAGTACTTCAGAGAGATTCCTGACAGCCGAGCTGCCCAATGCCATGTTTCCTGATCTCCTGACTGCTATTACCAAGCGTATTGATTGTGGATCCAAGTAAGATGAAATCATTGACAATTTAAATCTTTTTGGCCAGAGACGGAGTTCTGCCGCCAGACGGGCCAGGAAGAGACCCAGGAAGAGCAATAGTCAGCCATCCACCGCGGACCCCCAGAGGAGCGAAGACT
>NW_006399825.1:2231731-2293114 GCF_000299155.1 Elephantulus edwardii | reverse complement strand
CCTGAAAGCAGCAAGGGAGAAACAAAGAGTAACCTATAAGGGAGAACAGATAAGATTAAGTGCAGATTTCTCAGCAGAAACCATGCAGGCAGGAAGAGAGTGGAAGGACATATATCAAACACTCAAAGAACACAACTGTCAACCAAGAATACTGTACCCAGCAAAATTATCCATCAAATATGACGGTGAGATCAAGACAATTTAAATCTTTTCTTCATCTATTATAATGTTGCTTATTAGTCCAGCGGTGAGGATTTTTGTCTTCTTGATGTTACAATGCAATCAGTATTAAAACCATAGTCTTTAATATTCTGCAGCAAGCATTTCAAGTCTTCCTCACTTCCAGCAAGCAAGATTGTGTCATCTGCATAACGCAGGTTGTTGTTGAGTCCTTCTCAGATCCTGATGCCACGTTCTTCTTCATAGAGTCCAGCTTCTCAAATGATCTGCTCAGTGTACAGACTGAGTAGGTTTGAAGAAAGGATGCAATCATACTGTACACCTTTCATTATTTTAATTCATGCAGTACTCCCTTCCTTGCTCTGCAGAGACAACAACTTTTCTAGATAAAGATTTCATATGAGCATAATTGAGTGTTCTAGGATTCCTATTCTTCTCAAAGTTAGCCATAGTTTGTTATGATCCACAAAGTCAAAAGCCTTTGCATAGTCAATAACACATAAACATTCTGCTGGGATTCTCTGCTTTCAGCAAAGATCCAAAAGACAACTCTGGGGTCATAGCCTCTTCTAAACTCAACCTGAACTTCTGGCATTTCTCTGTTAATATACTGTTCTAGCTTATACCTTCAGCAATATTTTGCTTGCATATAATATCAATAATATTGTTCAATAATTTCCACATTCTATTGGATCGCTTTTCTTGGGAATCAGAACAAATATAGATCTCTTCCAGCCAAGCAGCTGTTTTCCAAATTTCCTGGCATAGACTGGTAAGCACATCCAATATGGCACCTGTCATTTGAAACATGTCAGTGGTACCTCATCAATTCCTGGAGCTTTACTTTTCCACCAATGTCTTCAGTGTAGTTTGAACTTCATCCTTCATTATCATTGGCTCTTGTTCATATGGTACTTTATGAAACTTTTCAGTGTCAACTAAATTTTTTTGGTCCAATAACCTTTGTATTCTTTCATCTTCTTCTGATGCTTCCTTGATCACTCAAGATTTACCCCATAGTGTATTTCTCACTACTGCAATTTGTGACTTGTGTTTTTCAGTTCCTTTTACTTTAGAAATGCTAAGTGAGTTCTTCCCTTTTTATTCTCCAACTCCAGCTCTTTTCACATTCCATTATAAGATTTTGCTTTCTCTTCTCAAGCTGCCTTTTGAAATCTTCTGTTCATCTTTTTTACTTTGACATTTCTTTATTTTGTTTTGGCTTCTCATTGCTCTAGGGCAATTTTCAGATTTTCTTTTGACATCTATTTTGGTCTTTCTTCTTCTTCTGTCTTTGTAAAGACCTTCTGCTTTCTTCATGAATGGTATCTATGATGTTAACCCATAACTCATCTTAAGTCATCAGTGTTTAATGTCTCAAATTTATCCTGAAGATAATTTTAATTTGTATGAGATGGATTCAAGGTCATATTTTGGTTCTTGAGAACTTGTTTTTATTTTCGTCAGCTTCAATACAAACTTGTGTCTACTACACTGAGTAGAGATATGGCTATTAAATGGAAAGCCTCTCTCTCTTCACACAATGTTATGGCCCAAATATTTTTGGCTAAATTTGTTCTTGCATCTATCAGTTTCTGCATGTCAACTACTTTTCTTCCTTTCTCTCTCTCATTTTTTTACTGATATTTTAACCAATGTTTACAGAAAAATTGGATTTCCATTCATTCACCATTGCACATTTTCCTCCTTACTCCCTATCCAGTTCACTTTTCTCTTTAACAAAAGATTCTTTCATTGCCTGTATTTCTCCACTAATATCTACCTCCTTCTTCAGTTCAACAATGTTCTGATAACTGAAGAAAAGTTTTTGATAAAAGGAGAAAAGATGGAAGTTGTTAAGGATTTCATTTTATTTGAATCTATAATTAACACTCATAGGAACTTTGGTTATATATCCATAGGATATTGCACTGTTCATTATGGCCAGCACCCAACGAAGAGGAAGTAACAGTCAAGAAATCAAATGTAATGTATTGGGTGAATTTTCTGCCAAAGACCTTTTTAAAGTGCAAAAAGTAAGGAGGTCACAGTCACAAATAAGGCATGCCTGACCCAAGTGATGGTATTTTCAATTGTTTCATATGCATGTGAAGTGGGACAATACATCAAATAGATCAGAGAAGAAAACTCAAGTCTTTAAAATGTAGTTTGGTCAAAGAAGACTGGTTATAACATGGACTGGCCAAATAAGAACCATTATGTGTCTTGAAAGATGGGCAGAGCCCTCTTCATCAGAAACAATGGTGAGATTTTGTCTCATATACTTTGATATACTATCAGAAAAGGTCAGTCCTTAGAAGGGGACATCGTATTTAGAAAAACAGAGAAGTAGCAAAAGGAAAAAGATGCTCAGTGAAATGAACTGAAACAGGGACTGCAACAATAGTAGGTTGTACATAAAACTGCTAAGTACAAGTCAACTAGATGGCCTAACAATAACAAGAAGCTGTGCTGCAATACTGAAGGCACGTGGTTCGAGGCCACCAGTGGCTCTGCAGAAGGATGGGTAATCTCCTACCATGCAATTAACTACCTCTGAAAATCCACCGGAGGGTCAGCTGTGGATCAGGTCCAACTCTAAGGTACATAACATGTTTGTCATCCACTCAAATGAAGAATGCTTTTCTCCTTGTTGGTGTTGGGTTGGTTTTTTCCTCTCCTTTTTAGCATTCACTCAATTATCACCTTATTATAAAAGGCTTTAAATATTTTTTTTAAAGAATCACTGTCTTGGTGGAAATATCTTTTATATATTTCAATACAAGCTAAATATGTATTTTGACAAATGTTGTTATTCCTCCAATTTTTATATTTGTGAGAAAATTTAAGATTAAAAAAAAGAACGTATTTCAAGTGTGTGTGTTTCTTTTCCTTCTTTAATGAAGGTTTCAAGGCAGTATTTTTTTTCTTTCCTGTTCTGTTAGTCTATGTACATAACACTGCTTCACTGTCTCTATGAACTATGTATCTCTACACAAACGCACTCTTAATTAAATGTAGGAAATAATCACCATACTGTACATTTCAAAAGAAAAATATTAGTCCACCATAAAATAATTATTCCTTTTATATATGTTATTGCTGTTATGTGCCATCAGGTCACCTGCAACTTCTAACAATCCTATGTACAAAAGCTGTGAACCCTGTCCTGTCACAAGCCAGTCTCACTGACTCAGACATACCCACCCCCATTACTCCAGTTACTGTCTCAATCCATCTCATCTGGGGACTTCCTCTTTTTGCATTGTCCCTCTACCCTTCCAAGCATGATGTCCTTCTCCAAGAACTAGTCTAGTCCCTTCTGGCTACATGCCCAAAGTATGTGAGATGGCGCACATACAGACACAGAGGCAAAACATTTTTCAATAGCCCATAACCTTTACTTTAAATAGTAGGTTGCTATGGAACCAAGCCCAAGAAAACCCAGAGAGAAACCAAATATTGACTTCACATCCATTCAAGAATTTTTACTACAACAAAGAATTATGGAGAAATACACTAGAAAGAAATAAAATTTGTTCCCAGTCACTAAATCAAATATACAAGACTAGAAACAAAAGGTCACAGATGTGCTTACGTGCAGACCACTCACAGAAAAATTGAGATTTGAATCCTGTTGTTTTAGCAGCACAGTGGGCTCTAAGCAAAGCTAAGGATTTAAAATAAAGCTGGAAAAACAAGGGCAGCAAGTCAGTGGTGACAAAGGTTCAGAAGACAACAGAGCAAGGCACCAGTGAAGCCCATGCTGAATATTTAAAAACACACTACAAAGTACATATGCATTTTCCTTTGTGGAGTCCCCAATTTGTTTCTCTTAGTGGGGGGGAGGGGAAGGTAAGAGGAAAGAAAAAAAAAGCCTTTTATTTGACATTCACAAGACCTACTCTTAGCCACATAATTGAAAAATTCCGTAAAATCAGGACGTTATAAATTAACACTTCTGTACTTTAAAATAACAAAAATTAATGTTTCTGTTTATTTCCATTTTAGGCTTTTCTTTGAAGAACTAGCTCAAGCTCTTTACTTGGTCTTTGTTCAGTGATGATATATTTTAGTCTCTTAAAGTGCATCACTAACTTAAAAAGACACTAAACAATAAACATAGATTTTTCTTTATGATTTTTTAAAATCTTTGACAGTTATCCCTAACCTAATTGAACAATTCTTTTTCAAAAGTACTGCTATACAATGAGTCCTTTGAACACATCCCATTTTCTTTTCAAAGAAACAATTTTATCTTTATATTAAAAATGTAAAAAAATATGCATTATTGAAAGCCTTGGTAGCACAGTGGTTAAATGCTTGGGTACTACGTCAAAAGGTTAGCAGTCCAAACTTGCCAGCTGCTCCACAAGAAAAAGATGTGGCACTCTAGGCTACAGACCCAGTGGGGCAACTGCACTCTGTCAACGGGGTCACTCTGTGTTGCAATTAATTTGTGCTGAGTTCAGTTGTAATTACAAATACAAATGGAACAAACCAATTGGGTGGGGGAACTCTTTGAAAGCATGCAAGTCAACTGAGAGAAGATCTTATTAGAGAAGAGTATATTAACCTTGGAGCAAACGCTGAACGTCAAATAAGTAGATGTTGTTAAGAAAGCTGCTTCTATAAGCCATGAAATAGTGTTTGCTAGCATATTTGGGGGAAAACAAACTTCCAGAGTGATACGGGGGGGTTGCGGGGGGAAGACTCTGTTTAACTAAGTTTGAGTAAAAGAACTCTAAGCTGATATATTTACTGGAAAACATTGATCTCTAAATAACTAAAATGTATTTCTAATTTGCAAGATGGTAGTAAATAGTAAGCAATGCTTTCTCAAAGCATTTGCCTAAGGATTTTGTTTTCAAGGAGACTCCAGAGGGGCCGGGGTGCTCAAGTGCACCCTAGTACTTAGAATCTCCTCTCTTCTCAACTCCACCATGACTTCTAGAAATTGTGTGTGTGTGTGTGTGTGGCTTTTTTGTTTTGGGTTTGTTGTTTTGTTTCTTTGGGGTTTTTACACATTTCAGTACTACCACTATGCTAATATATGCAAGCTAGGAAGTTCAAGGTATAACTATGGGGGCAGTAGACTTCCCTATCAAGAATAAACATAGGTAGTACTTTATCGTAGTACTTTATCAGGAACATACTACTCCAAGTGTAACAGCTGTAGATGTGTCCAAAATCCCTATTTTTATTAACATAGACCCCCGGTGTGCTACCCTCTCCCCACATCCGAAATGGACTTGAGTTCTGATCCCTGGGTGACCCTGAGTCAATCTGTTGGTTTATGAGGACTGAATGTTGCCTGGTAGTTATGACAAAGCATCAGAATGTAGCCTCTGGAATGCTTGCCTATCTCTCTTGAGGGAAAATTAGCGCAAGAAAATGGGACTATAATGAACTGTTTTTTATACCTACTTGTTAATAAGTACTTATTCAATACATGTCTCATGGAGTATCAGAATTTAGCAAGAGACTTGCTTTCATTTAAACCTAGTTGCAAAGTTTGGAGAGGTAGCTAAAACTCAGTCACATCAAACTTCTGAATTATTGACTAAGGAAAACAACAACCAAAAAAAACCCGCTAACGGTTTGTTGTACATGACCATATCTACTTAGGCCAATTCTTATTCCCACATAGAAGACTAATTAATAGACCAATTTGTCCTGTGATACAGGAATCCCACAAAACCTTATTTGTTCCAGTACATTTTCTTGTATCTACCTTCCAGGCTCATCCAGGCCACAGTCTTTGCAATTACTTGCAATACATCAGAGAACTGGACAATGACTAAGGATGACACAAGAAGAATCGATGCCTTTGAGTTGTGATACTCAAGAAGAGTTCTGAATATATCATGGACCACCAAGAAAACAAATAGATCTGTCTTGGACAGAATAAAACCAAGTTTCTCCTTGGAGGCTAGGAGTTTGAAGACCCATCTCACATACTCTGGGCACATGGTCAAGAAGGATCGATCCTTGAAGTAGGACATCATGTTCGGAAGGGTGAAGGTACAGCACAGGAGAGGAAGACCCCAGATGAGATGGATTGAGACAGTAACTAGAGAAATGGAGGTAGGTGTGTAAGAATCAATGAGACTGGCTCAGGACAGAGACCACTTCAAAGCTATTGTACATAGATAGGGTCATTATGAGTATAGGTGACTCGATGGCACATAACAACAACAACAAAACCTTCCAGTCTGATCACTGCTACTTACCTACTCCAATTTTACCAAGAGTGTTTTAAAACACATTCACATTAGCTGGCATGGAATAATGTTTCTAAGGTTTCTCTCCACACTTTCATGTTAATATAGATGTGACAGCACCTAAAACCAAGGATCAATTAAGCTAAGTGCCTCCGTGGAAAGTCTACAGAACCTTAACAGATGGGGTCAATAGTATTCCAATCTGTTAAGGTTCCAGTGTAAAAGCAGGACATTTCCTGAACTTAGATATGGGTGGGAGGGGAGGAGGCAGGCAAGCAGCTTAGGAACAGATTATGCATAAGAATGTGCTGAAAGCTATGAATTGGATGTGTGGGCTGCCAGAACTCAGAAAGTGTAAATTTAACATTATTAAATGTGGGGGAGTCCACTGATGATTCTCACTTGAAATAGCCATTATTAAAGTGGTTGCTAAGTGGTGATTTTTTATTGTTCTTTCTGTATTTATTTGTTAGAATTCTATTGTCAAGAATAAGTTTCCAGGAGCTTAGTGGCAAGAAGCTGCACTGCAATCCCAGAGGTATGCGGTTCAAATCCACCAGATGCTCTGCTGGATTGGTGGGGGGGGGGGCAATCTCCTCCTGTACCAGTCAGATCCGATTTGATGGTACACACATACACAAAAGAATAAGTTTCCTTCCTTTCTCAGTTATCTGCTCATTTGTTTACCTTTATCAGTGTGGGCTTATAGATTTGTTTTATTATATCAGACCATGTAATTTGTTTTCTTGTTTAAATTGTAGTGTATCTGGTCAATTAGTCCTTTCAAGCTGCCGCATATGTTCTTTTCTGGGGATAAGAATATGTCTCCATTACTCTTTGCTTACTTCTTTGCTTCCTAGTAAAATAAGATATTCTAAACTCATCTTGTTCTTCCCTTGCCCAAGTCAGAAAGAAAATGTTTAATTTTATTGTTGTTGTTGTTGTTGCTTTTGTTGACTGCCTTCAAATCAAGCATGATGCATAGTGATTTTATAAACAAAACATCGGAATCCCAATTTTACTGGAGAATGTTGTTGTTGTTTGTGTTGTTGTTGTTATGTGCCATCAAGTCATTTGCGACTCATAGCGACCCTATGTACAAGAGCCCTAAAAGCCATTCTATCCTGTGCCAACCTCGCTGTCTCACACACTCATTCCCACCACTCCACTCAGAGAATCGATCCATCTCATCAAGGGTCTTCCTCTCTTGCGCGCCGCCCCTCCACTCTCCCAAACATGATATCCCTCTCCAAGGACCAGTCCCTCCTTGAAATATGCCCAAAGTATGTCAGACAAAGCTTCAGAATCCTTGATTCCAAGGAGCATTCCAGCTTCACCTTCTCCAGGACAAACCTGTTTGTTCTCCTAGCAGTCCATGGTATATTCAACACTCTTCTCCAGCACCACAGCTCAAAGGCATCAATTTTCTATCATCCCTATTCACTGCCTAACTCTCCGATGCATAGCACATAACTGCGAAGAATTGGAGAATAATATTTGGACTTATTGTTATTACCTGTCTAACCTCTCAGAAGGCAGAACTAGGAGTTAGCTAGATGCAGATAGGTAAATATCTATACCTATACAGATATGATTACCGTGAGTTTTTACTGATATCTATAATCCTAATTCAACATCATAGAGTTTCATTATTTTCTCTTCTACCTTTCCTTTCTAGGTCGTACAGTCCTGGTGTGTCCACTCACCATACAGAGGTAACTTGTGGTCTCTGTGAAGCTGAACACTGTGACACTGATGTGTCAAATGCCGTAATGGTTACCCATGGTGGACAGTGTGTGGTGGTGCTCCCCAGCTGAAACAAGCTTGGAAGTAGGAGTGGCATCCACTTCCATAAATAGTTTGCCTCTGGAAACCCTATGAACCTGGAGAAAGGATGAAAGTCATGCAAGTGTCGAGGACTTTCATTTATAGGGTCGCTACAAGTCGACGACAACTCGATAGCACTTAACAACAACAACAACTACCTTTCCAGATTTATATCATTCTCTTCTTCAAAAATAAGGACCTTGCCTTTATTATTCATAATACTCAAAATTTTCATAGTCTCAAATGAAACTCTCCCACAAATAGTTCTTAATTTCAAAGGACTAAGAGTAATTTTACAGTGGCTAAACAAGACAAACACAACTCTAAGTAAGTGGCTGCCTGATAGAACTACTAAAAAGGACGTAAAATAATTTCTGTACTATTCCTGCCAAAAATAGATAATCCAAATCTAATCATGAGGAAACATCAAGTGATCCAAAAATAACTGACTTGTACATTTCAAAAAATGTCAAGGTCATGAAAAACAAAGAAATACTGGAGAGCGGGTCCAAATGAAAAGAGGCCAAAGAGACAGCAGGCAGCTTTGGGAGTGCAGCCCACAGCAAGTTGCACTACTAAGACAAAGGCTACTTCTACATCTCTGAGAGTTCAAGCCCACCAGCAGTCACTTGGAAGAAAGATGATTAATCTCTTCTCATTGTGATTCACAGTCTAGGAAACATGACAGAGGGTCACTGAGGCAGAATCAACAATGGAAGTGTTGGTTTGTTTTTGTTTTCGGAGTTTTTTGTGTGTTTTGGTTGTTTTTTTTTATAAAGAAAACAAGCACCAAGGATTTGTTCACTTCTAATGCTGTATTTGCTTCTGGATTAAATTCCTATACATTATTCCCTCCCACTTCCTTTTCTATAACGGACTTAGTGAGACAATGGCAAAATTTGAAGTAGTTTATAGATCAGAGAAAAGTATTACCAATTAGTTTTCTTATTTTGACATAAATGTATTGTGGTTATTTAATAGCCTAGTTTTTCAAAATACATCTTTCAGAATAAAGTTCAAGCAAAACTTTTGAACTAAAACAGACTAGAAAGAAAGACCTAAAGATGCAGCTACTTCTGAAGAAATCTACCAGTGAAAACTATACAGATAACGACAGCCTGACTCTTCCATGCATGAGGTTACCATGTTTCCAGACGGACAACAACATCTCCAATTCACTTACAAATATTTAAAGGAGGAAAAATATAGGAAATGCCATGACATATACAATGTTACTGAGGAGAGATAAAGGTGTACGTTACAAGGGCATCCTAAGTGATTCTAATACACAGACCAAAGAACATAAAGGCAAGGGCCGGTATTAGAAGTTTTATATATAGCTTGAGAGAATAAAAGCTGGAATTAAGAAAAAAAAATCATAGCACAATGTCAAGAGAGCTAAGAAGCAGATATTCAAATGAGATGTGGGAGGAGGGAACTAATACAACCAATGTTGCATGAAGGTAAATTAAATGTGGGCATGCACAGACTTTGGCAATTAGGACAATTAGGACAAAGGAATTACTCAACACCATAAACCAAAGAGAGCGTCCATGCATGATGGACATACAAGAACAAATTTGATTTGGCTTTTGAATTTTTTTTTTCTCACAAAATGCTTTCACTGTGCTATCTCCTTTTACAGAATCAGCAAAATCTGTCACATTTCCCAACCTCTCCACCCCTCACCAATCTATCACTTCATCATACTGTGGTGGCTTGTGTGTTGCTGTGATCCTGACAGCTATAACAGTGGTATTTAAAATACCAGCAGGGTCAACTACAGTGGACAGGTTTCAGTGAAGCTTCAAGATTAAGAAGGTCTATGAAGAAGTCTGGTGATCTGCTTCTGAAAATTAGACGATGAAAAATCTATGAGTTGTAAGAGAATATTGTCCCATATAGTACTGATAGAGAGCTTCCTAGATTGGAATGCACTCAGAAAACACAGTAGTTGCAAGAATGGACTCCAGCATTGCAATAATCATGATGATGGTGCAAGACTGGCTAATGTCTCATTCTTTCAAATCTAGATCATCAGGAGTAATCTAGATTCTGCCTGAGATCAGCTAACAATAACAAATATCTCCAAATCTCTATTTTCACAGAACTGTCATCTGGAGAATTCACAAACCTACTAAGTTCTGGGTCCTTCTGTCTGAGTTCCTTCTAGTGAAAGAGCAATCTTCTCCCTGCTGTTGTTGTTTGTTCTTAGATGTCGTCAAGTAGAGTATGACCCAAAGTGACCATAGGAACAACAGATCTGAACCCTGTCCTATATTGTGCCATCCTCACACTTCCTGACACATTAAAGCCCATTGTAGCAATCACCATCATGTCACTCTACTTGGTTGAGTGTCTTCTTCTCCTTTGCTGACCCTCTACCTTCCCCAGCATCCATGTCCTAAGTATGTGAGGCAAAGCTTCATTATCTTTGCCTCCAAAGAGTACTCCCGCTGCACTTTCTCCAAGACATATCTGTTCTTTTGGCCATCCATGGGATGTTCAGTGCTCTTCTCCAACACCACAACTCAAAGACATAATTTTTTTTTCTCTCATTCTTATTAATGGTCCAGCTCTCAGATGCATAGCAAATTGACAGAAGACCACTATACAATTTAGAAAGATGTTCCTCCAAAATATTAACACCAGGCCCTCAGGCCCAATTGACATTAAAATACAAGTTGTTGAGTCAAGCCATAGAGGACTCATAGCGATCCTATGAATGAAAGACCTGAACACTGTATAACTTTCATCATTTCTCCAACTTCATAGAATTTCCAGAGGCAAGCTATTTCAGAAGTGGCTACCACTCCTACTTCCAAGCTTGTTTTAATCAGGGAGCTCCACCAAACAATTTCCACCATGGGCAACCATTACTGCATTTGACACATCAGTGTCACTGTGCTTAGCATCACAGCAACCATGAGTTACTTCTGTACAGCAAATGGACAGACAAGTGCTACACCACATAGAAGAATGTTTGACCAAAAACAATTAAAAGGCCTGAGGGCCACAGATTAAAATCACCCTCCTTTGGCTTAGTAGCATCACTTTCTGTCCATTTGTTTTTAAGTGCCATGAGTGGTAGATGACTGACCCTATGAACAAAAGACCTGAACACTTGTATAACTTTCATCATTTCTCCAAGGTCACAAGGGTTCTGGAAGCAAGCTATTTCAGAAGTGGATGCCACTCCTACTTCCAAGGTTGTTTTAATCAGGGAGCTCCACCAAACACACACACACAACACACAACTAATTACCTCTTCTATCTGGTGTAAAAAAGAGTCAAGAAGATCAAAGTTGCATGGAAACGAATAGTTCTAAGGACTTATGACTATATGAACCTCAGCATTCACACTCCTGACCCAAGAAGAATGAGATACTGCTTAGCTAGCACTATCTTAAAGGAATCACAATAGAATAGCTTAAATATGAGGAAAAATGTGGAACATACGTGAAAGCAATAAAATAAACAAGTATACAGATCTGACAGAGTTTGGTGGAACCTCCAAGACTCTGACTCTTAGTCATCACCTGAACAAAATTCACCCCATCTGGCTCAAATTGTTGTCAAATGATAGATAGTCCTGTAGGCTAAACAATAATACTGTGGTGTCAAGTCTTATTGTTCAAACTGGCTTTCCTAGCCATTGACTTTGATTTTGCCACATGGCCAAGTGAGAATATGCAAATAGAAGGGATGGGCTAGCCTTGCCCTTAAGGAAGAGGAGTCAGACAGAAATTGGAACTCTCTACATAAAAAAAGGAGGACGAACCAGTGTGAGCATTCAGGCCAGAGATTCCTGCACCAGCCAGAGAGGATCTATACAAGAACAACAGCCTCTACAAGAGAACCAGAGACCCACATGAGGCAGAGCTCATTTTAGACTATTGTTCCATGGAGCAGGAACAAGTGGTCTTCACCCAAGTTGGCAAAAGGATGGAGGGAAGATGCCGTAACTGGCAGGACCAAGGAACTTTGTAACATTGTTTTAGATGAAGATCAAAGACCCAGTGACCACACTTGAGAAGCTCTCTGGACTGAGAGATTTATATCCTGCTGCCAACGTGTTAAGTTCCCTAATAAAGCTCTTAATTTTTAGTATGGTTCTTTAAAGTCTGTGTACTTATTGCAATGGATTTTTGGACCCAGCTGAGCTGTACAGCTGGTGTTGGAATTAGTAGAAGTGCAAGAGCATGGGAGAATATTTCTGACTTTATAGGAATGAGTTTTATACTGTGGATGTTGTTGGTGGGGACAGTTCCCCTTTGTGGAGTTAGTAGACTTGGCTGTCTCCATGCTATCTACACACACTGTACAAATACCAGAGAGGTACCCACTCGGTAAAACAATAAAACAAGTAAGATTAAAAGGATAGAATTTTCCCAAAGATAAATCTCTAGTTGGCTTAGAAAAGGAATTTTGATGTCAACACAAAGTTACACTGTTCTACTCCACCAGCTGTTTTGTGGGAGAAAGATAGCCAATCTCTCTCCTCCCTCCCCCGCCCCTGGGCGATTTACTGCCTTTGAAAATCAGCTGGACTGTCAGCTAGGGGTTGATTCTACTTCAAGGTAAACAAAATCAAAGAAAGCAAGGAGAGACAGAAATGGAAGAGGAATGGAAACAGGCAAGAAGTACAAAGAAGGCTGTTACACATGGGAATTGCAATCAGTGCCACAAGACAAAATACGTATGAACTATTGAACAGAAAACTAATTTTATCTATAAACTTTAAAAATAATAGAAATGTTTAAACTACTAATACACATGCAGTTGTTCTGTGGAAGAGAACAATCTCCTCCTATGCAATTAACTGCCTCAGAAAATTTGCTAGCGGGTCAGTTATGGGTTGGTTCCAACTTGATGGCACATAACAATACACATTTAGATTAAACATAGTCACTTTTACCCATGACTTAACAATATTGGGAACACAATTCTGGCTAAAGTATACTGCTGTTGACTTTCACATGTTTACTGCTAAATTAAATTATCAAATTATAATATTTTTGAGAGATAACTGTTAACATGGAAATAACTATATAAGATTATACAAATAACACAAAGGTTTTTGAAAAATATCATTTGAACAAGTTTCAATATGAGTTAAAATTCTTCAAATGGCAGCAATTTATCTCATTACTAAGAAATAAAAACTCAAATTATCAGTGAAAAGAAAGAACATTCCACACTTCATGGTGTTTCCTCAGAAACTGAAAAGTCTATATATTTGAAACTGTATTTTACAAGCAGTGTTCAATTCTGTGTCCAAGATGTGAAGAAGGAAGAACTCTGGCCCATGGGGGTAGAAGGATAGGTGTCCTAGACCTTCCGGCCTGAGTACCTTGATGTAAGTCAAAATGAGTAGGCACAGTCTGGTGGCTCAGGAGGTCTCTGAGGAAGGGAGCACAGCACAGTGTTCCTGTGCTCCTGGGGCAGGGGCACTTAAGAGTGGGGCTGGGCCATGTACTGTATTAAGATTTTGTGACCATAAGACGACCTCTTCTGGGCACTCCAATACTTTCTTCATCACCTCTTCATATTTGGAACATGTCAGTCCCTCTTCCTTCTGTTCATAGAGCAGTCAACTCCTTCATCAACATGTTATTTATTGATTTTCTAATTGTTCACAAGGCTGGGTATTTCGTTTTGAGACTGTCTAACTCAATATTTTCATATTTCTGCTGAACCATGCTGAACTTGTCAAAAAGTTGACTCCTGTGCTTAAATAGATAGAGGGAAACGTGATTGTCCTAGCTGCTTCTGGTGCTCCATAAAGCCAACTTCTGAGAACCAGCACAAAACTAACAGCTGCACCCGTAAGCTGAGGAGACACCACTCTCTCCCCATGGAGGCTGCTGGACAGGCTATGTAGACTCATGTCATTCAGCAGGAGTGCTGTCACAACCTCTTGCAGCCACACAAGGGTCAGCACGGAGCCAAACTTTACAGAGAGACACAGCGCCTCCATGGTACTGCAGCCACCACAGGACTCTGTGTTGTTGCCATGGACCCAGTTGCCACAATACACAGTAATGAACCTCCAAACATTCCACCTGGAACCCACCAGCAACTGGAATTTTGGACAGATCATCAATGAGGTAGTCAAAGGGGGAGGGAGGAACCAAATGATAAAATGTTATTTTCTTTATTAGTCTCTAAAAGCCTCTACAAATTATCCCTCTTCCTTCTTTTTCTATGGATATGGAATTGAAATAGAGTAAAATGTGAAAGAGAGTGTAGCATGTTGATCCTAAATGGATAAAAGACTTTTAAAAAAAGGATGCCCTTAGTAAACAACAACCCTATCAAGATAGAAATCCTTATCATTCACCCAGAAAATATCCTCTGTATTCCCATTCATTCATCCAGAAAATACCCCTTCCATGAGTGGCACCCAACTCAAGCAATCTCTTTTCTGATTTCATCACCACACAAGAGTTCAACAGCTTTTCTGGTTGTTACGATTTATACAAATAAAATAAATCAGGGGGGCAAGGGGAGGGGATAAAGCCTCAGAAGGTTGATCACATGGCCCCTGATATTTTGGTGTGCTATATACACTGAATTTCCACCAATCTTGACCCCACATTTCTCATAGAGCCCAGGCTCCTGGATAATCTGTTCTGCATACAGGTTGAAAAGGTAGGGAGATAGGACGCATCCCTGGTGCTGAAACTGAGGAGGACCTGAAGTGCTTGCTGCAGAGGGTCAAGGACTGCAGCCTCCAATATGGATTGAGGCTCAATGTCAAGAAGACAAAGATTCTCACCACTGGGCCAACTGGCCACATCAGGATGGATGGTGAAGAGACTGAGATTGTTCAAAGCTTTAGTCTGCTTGGCTCTACAGTTAACACTCTTGGCACCAGTAGCCAGGAAATCAGAAGAAGCATTGCGATGGGAAAGTCTGCTGTTAGGGACCTCTCCAAAGTACTGAAGAGCAATGGTGTCTCTCTGGAGACTAAGGTGTGTCTGATTCAGGCCATGGTCTTTGCAATCACTTGTTATGCATCAGAGAGTTGGACAATGACCAAGGAGGATAGAAGGAGAATTGATGCCTTTGAGCTGTGGTGCTGGAGAAGAGTATTGAGGGTACCATGGACTGCTAGGAAAACAAACAGATTTGTCCTGGAAAGGGTTAAACCAGGTGGCTCCTTGGAGGCAAGGATTCTGAGGCTCCGTCTAACATACTTTGGACATGCTGTGAGGAGAGACCGGTCCTTGGAGAAGGACATCATGCTTGAGAGGGTGGAGGGACAGCTCAGGAGGGGAAGGCCCTTTATGAGGTGGATTGGTTCAGTGACTGGGGTAATGGGGATGGGAGTGTCAGAGACAGTGCGATTGGCACAGGACAGAGCAGAGATTAGGGCTGTTGTACATAGGGTCGCTATGAGTCGCAAGCGAATCTACGCACGTGACAACAACACTGAATACACGTCAGTGCTTTCTCGTAGCATTTTATCTTTGAGGTTCAGGTTCTTGATTGTCTTTATCATTAAAATAATTCTTTTGTTGTCAAATCAAATTTCACCTATTCTCCAATAAAAACACATTTTTAACTTGGTACAGGAGCTGGCAGGAAAGATAGCATTGCCCTCTACAAGCTGCCTAATGACCTTAGTTTATTTGATTTTATACCAGTTTAGAAGCTGAGCTAGCATTTCTTGAGTAACAAACCACAGCTTAGCTTTTAAACAGATGTACCCATGCAAATTCCCAATTTCCTAATTCAGTGATTTGGGCAAGAGAGGTAGAGGGAGTAGTCTGAGTGAATATGTGCATCTTACTTTGTTGTCTAGATCATAATAAGAAGTTAATAAATAATATTTTACATTTTCCAAAGCTCTTTCAAGTATGTTCCTATTTGATCTCTCAACCATGTGACAACCTGAATAATAAAATTTCAAATCAAAAGCCACTGGGGGGGAAAGTAATTTCTGTTTTCAGATCCCTTTATCTCTGAAAAACAGTCTGATAGTAGAAAAGTCAAGCCTATACAAGAATAAGCTTCAAGATCAGGAAATAGATCCAAAAGTTAGATTTAGAAACACAATAACCTACAGAAAGCCATGTTAATCAACTAATATTATGAGTCACATATTGCTCGGTAGAGTTTAGATTTTCTCTTTTTTTAAAAAGGAAGAGCAATATTATCTAATATTTGGTTTCTTACATACACTTTCTGTGTTTACAAAAGCCAGATGCAGTCTCTCTTTATCTTTCTGGAGCCATCTCTTGTCACTGATGGCATACAAAGCTTTCATTAAAATGACAATTAACATGGGGATTTGAAGGAGGTTTTCTTAAAGTTCTCATTTATTCTGAGCCTGCTTTAGAAATGTTAATGTCAGCTTGTTTGCATAGTACAGCCCTTAGCTCAGAGAAACACGTCCAAATATTTAAAGGTTGATTCCTTTGACTTTTAGTTTTGAAAGAAAGAAATACAACTGATAGGTTTTCAGTCTGTTGTTAGCACACAGACAGATCTGCTCTTAAACAATGATTCGCTTTTTGAGGCATATGTAATAAAACTGTCATAGAAACTACGAGAAAAAATTAGTCATTATCTTTTTTTCCAAGGAGGAGAATCAATATTTTTGTCTCTCTAACACCTACACAGAAATAAACTTTATCCTTGCTGAATTTATTGTGGATTCATTCTGCATGAACAACAACAACAATAAGCGAGACATACCCTAATTCTAGAGCTGACATTCTTATAAGTCATATTCCGGACAAATGCTACAGGATTTGTGTTCTCAAGCTTTTCATATAATAATTACCAATATGTCTATAACTGAGACTCAAAATATTTAGAAGCTCTGGGCCTCTTACTAATAAGTAATAATCAGTCCACTCGTGATACAAATATTTATCCATTTCTATGAGATGAAGGCAATGAATGAGGCACGTCAATCAACGGGGGGGGGGGGGGAGGCGGGAAGACATACAGATAAGGAACAGCAACAGAAATCCAAAAGTGATGTGTAAAAAGAAGAAAAAGAACTCCTGAATACTTACTCCACAAATCTAAATGTAAATATATGTATAAATCTAAACCAATACCCTTTCTTTTAAAAAAATTATTAATTTCAATGAAAATTTACAAAGACTATGAGATTTCCATTCATTCATTGTTGTACTTTTCTCCCCTCCCAAACCTCCCTCCAGTACACTGCCCTCTTGGAAAAGTAAAAGAAAGATTCTTTCATTGTTTTACAAACCCTCCCCACAGGTCCACTCCACTATGTAGGGGTCCACTCCACTATGTAGCCTTCTCTCTGGACTCCCGTTATGACAAAAATACCCAATCACATATCCCTTTTAAACACCTGTTACAATGCAGTATACATTAGTCAATCCATCTTTCTCAGTCTCCCCCCAACCCCAATGTCAGTCCTGTTTTACAACAGTAAAAGCAGTATCTGTCCTTTTGTGACTGAGATACTTCACTCAGCATAATGTCCTCCAGGGTCACCCATTTTGAATAATACTGCATGAGTTCCTTGTTTTTCATTGTGTGAATACACCAAAGTTGCTCTATCCATCTGTTTGTTGATGGGCACTTAGGTTGTTTCCAACTGCGTACTATTGTGAACAAAGCCACGATAAACATGGGTGTGCATATATCTGCTTGGGTGTCAGTTATGGTCTCTTTGGGGTGTATTCCCAGTAGTGGAATTGCTGGGTCAAATGGTATCTCTATTTGCAACTTCTTGAGAAAGTGCCATACTGCCTTCTACAGTGGTTATACCATTTTAAACTCCCACCAACAGTGAATAAGGGTTCCAGTTTCTCCACAACCTCGCCAGCATTTGTTGCTTGCCGTTCTGTTAAATTTTGCTATTCTTACTGGGGTGAGATGGTATCTCATGGTTGTTTTCACCCTTTCTTTTAATAATGCTGATATTTCTAAATTTCACTTACACTCACTCACTGAGTCAGAACCAATGGTAAATTGACCCTCCATTGATTTCCCAAGGCTGTAAATCACATAGAAAGAGATCTATAATCCATGTTTCTCCCTCAGAACTGCTGGTGCATTTGAACTGCCCTTGTGCCCATGTGCCGTTGGGGTTGAAGCATGGCTTCTTTCCACTAGGCCACTAGAGCTCCCTCTTTGCCAGGAGATCAGGTGCACCTGATTCAGGCCATGGTCTTTGCAATTACTTTCTAGGCATCAGAGAGCTGGACAAAGATCCAAGGATGATAAAAGAAGAATTAATGCCTTTGAGTTGTGGTCCTGGACAAGAACACACCATGGACTGCCAAGAGAACTAATACGTCTGTGCTGGAGAGGGTGAAACCAAGCTGTTCCTTGAAGGCAAGGATTTTGAGACTCTGTCTCACATAGTTTGGGCATGCAGCCAGAAAGGACCAGTCTTTGGAGAAGGGTATCATGTTTGGAAGGGTATAGGGACAGCTCAAGAAAGGAAGACCCCGGATGAGATGGATTGACACCATAACGAGGATAATAAGAGTAAATGTGTCAGAGATTGGCTTGGGATAGAGCAGGATTCAGAGCTATTGGTGCATAGGGTCACTATGAGTCATAGTTGACTTGACGGCATACAACAACTGTAGCTTGCTGTGATCATAGTGAGTTGCTCTACTAACCCAAAGGCCATGTGTCTCCAGTGGTTCCAGTACACGGGAGAAAGATAAGCAGTCCTCCCAGGCTGGGATTTACAGAGCTGGAAAGCCCATGGAAGGTCACTATGAGTTGGAATGGACTAGACAGCAGGGAGTTGTTAGTTTATTTTCGTTTTTAGCAATTCTGAGATCCAAAATTTATGAGTGACAGAATGAAATGACAATACTAAGAACAGGCACTATTCTCCATTGCATAGCTTGAGAAAAGTAATGAAGAAAGAGGCAAGGCTAGAATAGACCAGCCACTCCAGCAGCAACTGCAATGGGATTCATTCCACGTCTGTCTGTTGACACCATCATCTGTCTAAAACACTGATTTTCCTATTTCCTGATTGTTCCTCCGAGTACAGTGATAGTAATATACAAAAAAAACTAGCTGCAAAACCTGTGCAGATCTCAAACAGAATGCATTTGTCAGCCTCACCGAAGGAAGAATAGCACATTAACAAACAAAGCATTAAGATAAGATGCTATCTAGGAGAAAAGTATTTCTTTTTTTTTTTAAGAAAAATATTTTTTAAAGTCATTTGCTACAACAGTGATGTTTCCCGAGCTTATGAAACAGACAAAAATCAATCTGACTTTCAAGTTGTTAGACCTAGACAAAGAAGCAAAGGATGCAATGGAGCATACCAAAAATAATTGTCTTTAGTAGCATGAATTACTCATAGTCTCAGCATCAAGGAATTCTCTAACATTCAATGAAGTTCACGGTCATGCATTGAAAACAAAGCAAATTACATCTCTTCATTGAAATCTCTCCATATCTGGTAAATATGCCAAGTTAAGAGCTGTTATGCATTTATTTGTTTGTTCAATTACCTACTCAATTTATATGACTCCAAATATACCCATCTTCAACATGTTTGATGTAAAGCCATTATGTACTTGACATTTCTTCTCTATTGACATACTTAAAATGTATTTCTATATAAAGACAATTCTATTGTTATGTGCTATCAAGCTGACCCTCCAGCCGGTTTTTAAAGGCTGTAAACTGCATGGAAAGAGATTACCCAGCAGCGAGTGGATTCACAGACCTGCCTTCAGATTGACAATGCAAACCCTCACCCACTAGAAAATGAGAGCTACAAAGTGGAACGCTTTCAAAGAGTATAAACACAAGCCACATCAGAAGCCTATCCTCATCCTACTCAAATAAAATAATCCCATGAAATTTCAAATGTGGTATTCTAGCCACTCTAACATTAATAGCTAGAGAACTTGGTGAGAAAGCAAGCAATTATACTCTTCTTCTCCCTAAAATAAAGGGCCAGCAATGATGTGAGGCTCAGAAGACTTCATACAAAAGATGTCTGAGACCCCTCTCTCCTCTAGATCCACATGATGGACACCCAGTTTCAGTATTATAAGGATAAAAATTTTTTTAAAAAAATAAAACAAAGCCAAAGACTAAAAATTACTCAAAAAAGAAACAGGAAATTAAAGGATAAAAAAAATTCTTTTTTCTGCTAAGTTGAAAATGGGATACAGCCTCCAGAGGCTTTTCATTACAAAACATCTAAAGCAGAAGAGCCACTATTAAATGTATTCATGTTCATCTAACACTCCACACTGAAGGTCAGGGATGCCCCCCCATTCCTGCTGAAATTATACTGGATAAGGCTACTACTCACTGTGAGCAGCCAACTTTCAAAAATGGATTTCACAACAAAAAAAATGATCGGAAAGGCAGCATTTTAGATCCCTGTCTTGAAAAATCATGTACATATTTGTTATTAAAGATTCTGAGAAGTTCTGCCTTAAAGAAACTTGTTGAATCTGCATTTTTTTCAAATTTGAACATGAAACTCTTTCCTCCCAAATTGTGTTGAGAAATATCACATGAGCTGATGAAACCAGTATCTTTAAAAGCATTTATTTACCTGATAGCCACTGCTATAGTTGTAGATATTATGTGCCTAGAAATTTTAAAACATAACAAAACCAATTTTTACGCTAGCTTTTGAATCTAAAAATCTAACCTCTAAACAGACTGCAAATGATTCCTTTATAAATATAATTAACTACTACATCATATTTTAATTTGAATAAAATTTTTGTTCAATAGCTCCTGAACAAGTTACCCAAAGAGATTATTAGTCACTATTTTTTAAACTCATAATTCAATATTTTTCTAATTATACTTAAGTGACCATTGCTGGCCACCACCCTCAGATTTGACTTAACAACAAGCAAACATTCTTTTTTCTGGGTTCTGGGTAAGTAGTGATGGTGGTGTTTTAACTTGCCCACAATTTGATTTCAACTCTTAGGAAGCCTACATATTACAGTAGACCACAACTATCTCATGTTGTTGTTACGTACCATCGAGTTGCTTGCCACTCATAGAGACCCTATGTACAAGAGCCCTAAATCCTGCTCTATCCCGCGCCAACCTCACTGTCTCCAACACACCTACCCCCATCTCCCCAGAGACTGAATCAATCCATCTTATCGAGGGTTTTCCTCTCCTGCGCTGTCTCTCCACCCTCCCAAACATGATGTCCCTCTCCAAGGACTGATCCCACCTTGCAACATTTCCATAGTATGTCAGACTAAGCTTCAGAATCCTTTCCTCCAAGGAGCAGCCCAGTTTCATAATTTCTAGGATGAACCTGTTTGTTCTCCTAGCAGTCCATGGTATAGTCAACACTTCTCCAGCACCACAGCTCAAAGGCATCAATTCTCCTTCTATCATCCCTAGTCATTATCTAGCTCTCTGATGCATAACAAGCAATTGCAAAGGCTGTGGCCTGGATCGGGCTCATCTTAGACTCCAGACTGACATTGTTGCTTCTCAGTGCTCTAGAGAGGTCCTTAACAGCAGACTTTCCCAATGCAATTCATCTTTTTATTTCCTGGCTGCTGGTACCAAGAGTTGATTGTGGAGCCAAGCAAACTAAAACTGTTAACAATCTCAATCTCTTCACCATCCATAATGATGCTGCCAATTGGCCCAGTGGTGAGAATCTTTGTTTTCTTGATGTTGAGTTTGAATCTATATTGAAGGCGGCAGTCCTTGACCTTCTGCAGCAAGTACTTCAGGTCCTCCTCAGTTTCAGCAAGCAGGGTTGTGTCATCAGTGTAACGCAGGTTGTTCATCAGTCTTCTTCTAATCCAGATGCCACATTCCTCCTTGTACAGTCCAGCGTCCTGGATGATCTGTTCTGCTTACAGATTGAAAAGATATGGGGACAGAAAACATCCCTGGTGGACACCCTTCCCAATTTTGAACTTACATATGAGTAGTTGGTGATATGTTCCACAATCAACACCTGGCCTAGTTTATATAGCTGATATTGAGCTTCTCCTGTGATTCTCTGCACAGATATAATTTATTTGATGCCTATGCATACCATCAGGTGAAATCCATGTGTATAACCTGTGTCTGTGTTTCTTATAAAAGGCATTTGCAATGAACAAACCATTGAATGTGCAAAATTCTATCATTCTATCTCCAGCCTCATTTCTGTCACCAAGTCCATGTTTTCCAACTACTGTTTCATAGGATTGATTTTCTTGGCTGTAAACTTATCAGAAGCAGATCTCCAGGCATTATCATCTGTGGTACTTTTGGCTGGGTTCAACATGGACTTTTTCCAAAGTCACTCAGGATAAGTCTTCCATGGTTCATTCGGCAAATGCTATATGGTAAATAAAGACTAGGAATCCAGTGCTCATACCAGAGTTGTGCAAATTAAAGTAAAATGAGAAGCTGATCCACTAAGGGTGTAGACACTGAAGACTAGCTGAACACATCTTTCCCTTTCATACTTGGAAATATTCTTAAATGCCTTCTATGACAACTTATATATTTAGCAATAAGAAACAGTAAGTAAGCTTTAGTGCTATGTGGTTGTAAAAAGAACAGAGCAATCGCTGAGACCTATAGAATAAAAATACGAATAAAAACAAGGTCCAGATGATTATGCCGAGTACACTATATTTATATAAGCAACAGAGGAGATCATTGAATAGATCTCTATGTGAATTCCCACACAGTGTCTTATTTCTATACGTTATGTGTGTATGTATATGCTTATTACTTTCAAAAATGAACTGAAGGGTAAAGTAGGGATAGAGAGAAGACAGAAATAAAAGTCTGACTTTTCTAAATGTAATTTTTATTTTGGAACCATGTGCATGTTTTATATAAAAACATGGTATGTTGACCATAGATTTCAGTATGGAAAAAATCTGAGCACAAAAAAGCACAAAGCAATTGTTAAAATGGCATGGAGCTCTTAATTATCCTTTAAGCCTGGAACAGAACTCACCCCTGGGGTCCAGCTTTCAGCCAAACAATGGACAAACCTACAAGATTAACAAATAGCAGCAGGGAGGTAAGTATTCCTTAGAGCAACCCACTCTACAAGATCAAAAGGCAGCATTCACCCAGGAACAAAGTTCAGAAAGCAGGAAAGAGCAGGGAAGGACAAATGGAAATGGTAAACACAGGGAAGAGGTAGGAAGAATGCTGCAGGAACAGCAATCAATGTCATAAATCGAACTGTAGATGAATTACTGTGTGGAAAATCAATTTTGTCTCTTCTGTATACTTTCACCTAAATTACAAAAAGGATTTTCGGGTGGGTTGGTTGGTTGGTTGGTTGTGTTAATTTATTCTAATGAACATTTACAGAGATTTTGGATTGCATGTTTCTCCCTGTCCACCCCTCCCCCCCCCCAGTTGGCCCTTCTCTTTGAAAAGTAAAAGAAAAATTCCTTCATTGGTATACAATCCCCCCGCCCCTCCCCCCATCCCCAGCACACTCCACTATGCAACCTTCATTCTGAAAACAAACAAAACAAAAACCCAATATTCAGTGACCCTTTTGTTTATATGCTGCCATTAGAAACCATGTTGAAGACTCTACAAATTATAGCATTAGAATAATTAGAAACATTAACATATTTATAATTTGTCATGATGTCATGTTGTTGTTGTTGTTAAGTGCCATTTAGTCGTTGGCAACTCATAGCGACCCTGTGAATGAAAGACCTGGACACTTGTATAACTTTCATCTTTTCTCCAGGTTCATAGGGTTTCCGGAGGCAAGTTATTTCGGAAGTGGATGCCACTCCTGCTTCCAAGCTTGTTTTAATCAGGGAGCTCCACCAAACACTGTCCACCATGGGTAACCATTATCACATTTCACTCAACAGTGTCACAGTCTTCAGCAACCACGAGTTTCCTCATTGTAGTGACTCATTGTAGTCATTTTCTGCCATTAATTGTTTTAAGTGTTAGGAAGTTAGATAAACCTTATTTATATCTGAAATTTCTATACAACCTAGAGCAGTACATAGTATGCATATGAACAAATGGTTTTTGTTTCATGAGAAAATGTTTGACCAGTATTTGATATGTAAAGAATATAAACTTGATTAAACTTCATCTCTGCTTATAACTTTGCAGGATAAAGTTTAGCATTATATAATCCCAAATCATTAAAGAGAAGAACACTGATGTCTGTCCCTATCGTCGGAAGCAAAGAATTCCTCAGAGCTGAGAAATCAACAAGTCAAATGATGTTATAATACATTACATGAGTCTGTCCACAATTCTTATGTCACCTTAGAATAATGATTGAAACAGGCTTGGAAATCTTGAATTACACAGAGCTATATAACAAATTTTCCCTCCTTTGTGAAAGATTATTTCCTAGATTATTTTGTTAGAGTATGTAACCTTAAATAACAGTGCCTGGGAACAATCTGCCATGATGCAATATGACCTCTTCTGTAGTAAGACAGAGGCGTTGCTAACCCCGCACATTTGGTCAACTTGGGTCTCCTCAGATACTGTAATTTAAAAGGCTAGATGCTCCTGAAGCTGGTTCTAAAGCTGAACCTGTAAAATAACTCCAGACTGTCTCAGGAGGAAGCAGATGTTTAAAATTGGCGGGAATCCAAGGTCTTAAAATAGGCTCCATGCTTATTGTTCTTTATAAAGGTGAATTCCCATTGTGTTTTAGAGCATGTGAAATGGGCAGCACACATTCCACTGTGACTTGAATCGTAAGAAAATACATCAGGCCATTTTGGCTGCACAGAGGGATTGTTGTTGCACAAGATGTGGCCCATTTTATTTTCCTAGTCATAACCACAGTTTGAAGAGTTGATTTCATACAGTGTCACCTTCCCCAGCTCCTGACCCCACTACCAAACCTCCCATGCTTCTGTGAGAGGACAGTACCAAAGGACTAGTGTCCACTCCTTTCATGGTCTTTAATCAAAGAATATTTTCTAAAGACTGCCCAGAAATTGTACTAAAAACATTTATTAACAATCAATGCCACGGAAGCAGCATTCAAGAAATCAAACTGCTCCTTTCTACAAGAAGGCACCAAAAACAAAGAAGGAAGCCCCTGCCCCCCCAAAAAACTGAAGCCAAAACAAAGGCATCCACAGCCAAAAAAAAAAAAAAAAAGAAGAAGATCCACACGTCACCCACATTCCAGTGGCCTAAGACACTGAGATTCCGAAGGCAGCCCAAATACCCTCAGAAAAGCACCCCCAAGAGAAACAAGCTTGACCACTATGCCATCATCAGATTTCCCCGACCACTGAGTCAGCTATGAAGAAGATAGAAGATAACAACACACTTGTGTTCATTGTGGATGTCAAGGCCAACAAGCAGCAAATGAAACAAGCTGTAAAGAAGCTCTGTGACACTGATGTGGCTAAGGTCAACACTTTGATTAGGTCGGATGGAGAGAAGAAGGTCTATGTTCTACTTGCTCCTGACATGATGCTTTGGATGTTGCCAACAAAATTGGGATCATCTACACTGAGTCCAGCGGACTAACTCTAAATACAAATTTTTTTCACCAAAAAACAAAATATATCAAACAGCATGATACATTGGGCATAACTACTACAAAAGGCCTCTCTGACATTCTGAAGAGGTCACTTTGATGACTAAAGAAGGAGCTTCTGACCAAGACTAGTAATCACCTCATATGGATGTCAAAGCTGGACAATGGGGGGAGGGGAGAAGACAGAGGGAGAACCAATGCCTTTGAATTTTTATGATGGCAAAGAATACGGAAAATATTATGGACTAACAGAAGAATAAACAAATAATAAATTTAAAAAATAATCCAACTAAATTGTTCTGTAGAAGCAAAGATGGCAAAGTTTTGGCCCTCTGACTTAAGGCTTTAGATAAGAGGAAAATACTAAAAAAGGACATCATGTTTTGTACACTCTAGAATTAGTGAAAATGACTATTGCTCTACGTTATGGTGACACAGGGTCTGCAACAGTGAGCTCAAACATACCAAAAACTTGTGAAGATACTGAAGGGCTTTGTTTTGAGCTCACGCAAGACCAACTAACAATTGTTAGAAATCAGAGCTGGGTGTTAGCTGGGTGGTCATTGCTACTGAGTTATTTATGGATTTTCAACTCCTTGGTGTTTGTAACAAGGAGAGGGAGGGAGGGAGGAATGGAGGATAGATGGAAAAAGATAGATGGTGTCATGATGTACCTTTGAACTGACCCATAGCTGACCCTGCAGTGGGTTTCAAAGGTAATAAATTACATGGGAGAAGAATTTCCATCGATCTCCCATGAAACAGCTGGTGGATTTGAACTGTGTGCCTTCAGATTCAGAGTGAAGCTCCTTACCACTTGGCCACTAGAGCTCAAATAGATTTATATAGCATGAGTCCATATCACTATATCTAGGCTAAATGGTTTGATGAAATAAAAGGTCAGTGAAAAATGAGGAAAATCCAAATGAGTTATTATATTATGTGCCACTGAGTCAGAGCTGACTCAATACTGACCCTCCAGTAGGTTTTCAGAGGCTGTAAATTGTATGGTGGAGACTGTCCATCTTCCTCCCTCAGAGATGCAATTGTATTCCACTGGGTTGGCCGCACAGCTCCTTGTGAATAGGCCACTGAGTATTACAGAACCTGCTTCCATCTAGTTTCAAATCAGAGAACTTTTGCCGTTAGGCGAACGTGGCAACCACTACATTATGGAACCCACCTGGTCTTCAAAGAGAAAGACCCAACAGCTACAACAATGGATGGACTCAAACATTCCAGTGACCATGATGAGGATACAGGCAGCTAACAAAGATACTCAGTGCACTTAACACAACAACAGCATAGAGAGAGATCAGTTGGCCTAGTGGGCGGACAGAAAGTGATGCTACCAAGCTAAAGTCGGATGGCTTTAATCCGCAGCCCTCAGGCCTGTTTTTAATTGTTTTTGGTGAAACATCCATATAGCATATAGGTCATATAACACTGGTCTGTCCACTTGCTGTACAGAGGTAACTGGTGGTTGCTGTGAAAGCTAAACACTGTGACACTGATATGTAAAATGTGAGAATGGTTACCCATGGTGGACAGTGTTTGGTGGGGCTCCCAGATTCAAACAAGCTTGGAAGCAGGAGTGGCATCCACTTCCGAAAATAGCTTGCCTCCAGAAACCATATGAACCTGGAGAGAGGATGAAAGTTATACATACAAGTGTTCAGGTCTTTCCTTTATAGGGTCACTGTGAGTCACCTACGACTCGATGGCACTTAACAATAACAACAACATGGAGTCTTTAGAGAGTAGTGGAAGGTAGAAAAGATGCATAAAATATGTTTCCTGCCCTCAACATGCTCACCCCTCGAGAGAAATGAGACTTGCTGATTAAACAGCATGAGGACAGCCTGACATTGAACATTGTAATCAGGTTAAGTTTTTGCAAAGCTGAGCATTAAGTATTAAGCAAAACCAACGACATGCTGTACAAGACATGTCACTGACAAGCAAAGCATCACACCTCACTGAACTGTATATTAGTATCTTCAAGAAGAGGAAGCTATCAATCAAAGAAGTCAACTAACTTACTCAAGTCACACAGCTGAAAAGAGACACAGAAGGATTTTAATTCAGAGCTATCTGACCCCAAAACATTTCTACCAGATTGTAGCCCTGGCGCTTACAGTTGCACAGAGCTTTGCTGCTTTAAAAAGGCTTTTTTAGAAAGAAAGTAGCCACATGGGATCAAGGGAAAAGTATCGAAGAAACTCTAGAGTGAACCAATTTTTTAATGCTTTCATTTTGGGGGGAAACCAATTTTCTCACACAAAAACAGTTGTCTTTCTGTGAACAGCAGAAGTATTACGAGCTTTTTGAAACTTTTATTCTTTTTCATGCCTGCCCTCCTATTAACTCGATGTTACAACCTTGACCCAAGAAATGAAAGACTTTACTGATCAGCCAGAACTTCAAATGTGTCTCTACCAGCTGGAGCCATTCATCTCTCCCTCACCAGCAGCATAGGCTTCCCCACTGAGTAAGGCACAGTGTAGCAATTTTACATGATACTATACAAGGACATGTTAGCAAAAAAGATTTTTTCCCATCCAATAATCAGACTAGTGTACCACCTTTGTAAATGTCTTTAAATACAAGCAATTAATTATAATCTAGAATAATCATGCCAGGTAAAGTTGTAAAGTAAGTTTACTTCAGAAAGACAGTGATTTAGGTTTTCTTCATTAGTTTATGCATTCATTCTAAGAGCAACTCTTTTTCCATAAAAAGTGTTTTCAAACAGGTACCCAAAATACTAATTCCAGTGTTTAAAACATATAAAAACCATTTCATTCATCAAACTCAATGCTTTTACCCTATTTAATGTAGTGACCATCACCACAGTTACTCACATAACAGTATGTAATGTCATTTTTATTGTTCATTTGGATTGTCTGTCTTCCCCATTAGACTATACAGTATTTTTTGCATATCATGTGCCTATATAAATAATACACATCTATAATGCATATAGCACACATAGGAAAGTAATTTGCAAGGGAGATAAGCAGTTTGGGGGGGGCGAAATGAATGCTTGTTATTTGCATAAACATTTAGTAGCCTATGTTGCTTACTATTGGCATTGTGTTTAAAACAATTCCCAGACCACACAATACATATTTCTTGAATAAATATGTTGCTTCCACACCAAGAAACATAGTCAATATATTTCTTGCTCGCTGAAACTGAGGAGGACCTCATGCACTTACTGCAGAGGGTCAAGGACTGCAGCCTTCAGTATGGACTGAGGCTCAAAGTCAAGAAGACAAAGATTCTCACCACTGGACCAATTGGTACCACCAGGATGGACGGCGAAGAGATTGAGATTGTTCACAGCTTCAGTTTGCTCGGCTCCACAGTCAACACTCTTGGCACCAGCAGCCAGGAAATCAAAAAACGTATTGCGATGGGAAAGTCTGCTGTTAGGGACCTCTCGAAAGTACTCAAGAGCAACGGTGTCTCTTAGGAAAAGAAGGTGCACTTGATACAGGCCATGGTCTTTGCAATCACTTGTTATGCATCAGAGAGCTGGACAATGACTAGGGAGGACAGAAGGAGAATTGATGCCTTTGAGCTGTGGTGCTGGAGAAGAGTATTGAATGTACCATGGACTGCCAAGAAAACAGACAGATTCAACCTAGAGAGGGTTAAACCAGGCTACTCCTTGGAGGCAAGGATTCTGGGGCTTCTGACATACTTTGGAAATGTTGCAAGGAGAGGCAGGTCTTTGGAGAGGGACATCATGCTGGGTAGAGTAGAGGGACAGCGCAGGATGGGAAGACCCTCTATGAGATGGATTCATTCAGTGACTGGGTTAATAAGGATGGGTGTGTCAGAGGCAATACGATTGGCACAGGATAGAGCAGGTTTTAGGGCTGTTGTACATAGGGTCGCTATGAGTCGCAAACGACTCGACGGCACATAACAACAACAGCAATTGGAAATGACTAGGGAGGATAGAAGGAGAATTGATGCCTTTGAGCTGTGGTGCTGGAGAAGAGTATTGAATGTACCATGGACTGCCAAGAAAACAGACAGATTCAACCTAGAGAGGGTTAAACCAGGCTGCTCCTTGAAGGCAAGGATTCTGGGGCTTCGTCTGACATACTTTGGACATGTTGTAAGGAGGGACAGGTCCTTGGAGAGGGACATCATGCTTGGGAGCGTGGAAGGACAGCGCAGGAGGGAAAGACCCTCTATGAGGTGGATTGATTCAGTGACTGGGGAAATAGAGATGTGTGTGTGTCAGAGGCAGTGCGATTCGCACAGGATAGAGCAGGGTTTAGGGCTGTTGTACATTGGGTCGCTATGAGTCGCAAATGACTCGACGGCACATAACAACAACAACAACTGGAAATGAGCTTGACCACTACTAACTGTTAACCATAATCAACTAGATTTAGGTCACATAACTTTTGTTTTCTGACTTTTCAGTTGATTTTTTTGAAGAATTTGTAAAAACTTATGCCTAATGAAGTAATATTTTCTATTTCTTATGCTATGTAATTATCATTTCCCACTTCTCCTATGTAAAAGTTGGTTTTTCAATTGATTAATAATCCAATTGATACAGACAAAAAGCAATAAAATGCCCAGACAGGTGGGCAGAATCTTTTCAAGGTTTCAGATCTGATGAAATTTTAATATGTTGCATATACATCACAGCATTTTTTTCTTTCTGATCTATTTTTAATGACGTGGAATCCAGATAGTGTCTTGACTTTATTTTCTTCTGAAACTTGGAACCTATAAGTGTCAAGAGTATAGGCAGTGATTAACACTTACACATTAAGACAAATTCACTCAGCGATAATGTCAGAAAAAGAAGTAACAACTTTTCTGGCTACAGCTATAGGTTCAAAACTTTTTGGGAGGATAGTAAATAAAAGGAAAACGAATTTGCACAAATAGACCCTCTGTACAACATTCAGGGATTAAGAACTTTATAACAATTGTCATGAATTGTATCTGGTATTAAATGCATTATTTGTAAAGGCTAATGTACTTATACATTTTAACTGACTCATGAATATTTGATTTAAAAGTAATTATGCACTTGGGGAAAATAATAGAATTGTTTATGCATTCATTACAGATGTTATCTGACATCTCCATAAAAAAAATCCAGTAACATTTCTTATTCAGCATAAAATTTCTCACATTGTGATAGAGAAGATAATGACACAAACAGCAAGAACAGTGAAAGGACTAACATCTCTTGAGAGTTTACTATGTGCCAAGCACAGTGCTAGTCATTCCTTTACACTGAGTAAATAGTTCATTGAATCCTAACCAGAACCCATTAGGTAGTGATCCTATCACTGTGCCCATTTTATAGATGAGGAAATAGATGAGTGGAGGAATAATGTGACCAAGGTTGCAGAGACGGTAAATGGAAGAATTTAAATTTGAGCTCAATAACCTGATACCGATAAGCGCAAATGATCTTAACTATTTAGCTTCTCCTTAAGATTTTTCCATTCCCTTTGAAATAGTTTTCATCCTTCTTTCAAACTAAAATTATTTTCCCTAAAGTAGCTAGAAAATAATTAATATAGAACCCACATCCTCATTTATAGTACATTAATTCATTGTAATAAACTGTGCTGTTTTCTATTTCTAACAACTAAAAAAACCCTACACACCTATTTTGTTAAGCCAGTGTCCACTTCAAATAGGCTCTGAGACACTTTCCAGAGGGGTGATAGATCAAGACTCTTCTGCCAAGTTCAATTTAGAAGCAGTTGTTGTTGTGTACCATTGAGTAGGAACTGACCCATACCTGACCCTCCAGTGGGTTTTCAGAGACAATAAATCACATGGGAGGAGACTGTCCACCCTTCTCCCATGGAGCAGCTAGTGGATTCAAACTGTGTGCCCTTGGGATTGTAGTGCAGTTTCTTACAACTAGGCCACCAGAGCTCAGGGACACACAAAGTAAAACAGGCCAAGAAGAATCACAGGCAAAGTTTTTGTCTACAAAAGAAACCAGACTTCACTGCACCACAATCCCATTTAATGAAGTCTCTTGTGCTGAACCAACCACATACAACATTAAAATTTCCAAAAAGGTATGAACTAATTAGACTGAAAAACAGCATTCATGCTATTCCAATTCCTCACAGTATTCAGCATTGAGAGGGGGAAATATTTTAATGCTCACACAAAAATACTGTTTTAATTTTGTTGACCCTGTGCATTCACTTCCTAAACAACATGCCTCTGGAAACAATGAACTTTGATAAATGATGATAGTTACAGAAAGGCTTCGGGCCTTTTGTTCATAAGGTTGCTGTGAGTGGTGTTCGACTCAGTGACAATCAACAACATAGAATGATACACTAATCTCACTTAAATGTCTAAAATGCCAACTCTGCTGTTTCACTGGTGTTTAATAATTATTCATTCCACACATAAACTCATAGCTTCTTTACCCATTTATCTATATTTGGCCTAATCACTATCCATATTTTGCATTAAGTTTAAACTCCCTTTGGAAACCTTTCTCAGAAGATTTTCTTCATGAAAAGCAAAATGTTTATAGCTAAGCTGGGGTTGAGGCAAACCACATCCCACATCACAGTTACAATATTAACAAGAAAGTGGCATAGTCATGGTTTGAGTCTGGAGGTAAGAAGATTTACCCCACCAGTGGATTTGGATTCAGCCTGAAACAAAACCAAAGAATATATTTATTGTGACCTGAGGGAAAAATATTAATATGTATTAATATTAAAAGTATTAATATTAATACTAACAAAACGCTCATAGTTAAAGGACAATGGTGACTACTTAGTCATAGCACTTAATACCACAGTTGGTATTCTCAATACCAACTACAAAATATTAAAACATGCCCAACTTAGTCAAGCAAATATAATGTTAAAAAAATTAAATCCATTGTCATTGTGCTGATTCCAACTCAAAATGGCCATACAGAATGCTTGTATGAAACACAACGTGAATGAAGGATAATATAAAACACAATGTAAACAACCTTTGAAAGCAAACCAATATAAAACAAAAATTTACTTTAAAAAAAAATCAAATAAAAACCAGCCCTGACAAAGATGAATGTCTTGTGGGGTTTTCAAAACCATACATCTTTCTGGAAGTAGATTGTCTCATCTTTCTCCCACAGAGTGGTTGGTGGGTTCAAACCATCGCCTTGAGGTTAGCAGTCAAGCATTTTAACCACTATGCCACCAAGGCTCCTAAATGTAACACAGTATGTAAAAATTCAAAGAGTTTATTGTGACTGCAAATAAAAACTAAGTTATTTTCCTGACGACAATAACTAAGACTGGAACTGATCACTAACACTTCTGTAATAACCCAGCTTGAGGGTACAGGCAATAAAAGTAAAACTTAAACAATCTCAGAGAATATATTAGCATAACTGTAGGGAGGTATCTTTGTTTCTTTCTCCTGCTGCAATTATCTCATTTTCTATTTTCAGCTGTGTTTATCTTTCATAATAAACTGCTTTAAGTCTTTTCTAAGGGTGCACTCCCCACCAAAACCACTGCATCTATGCAGACACAGTGACTCTCCATGAGTGTTCTAGGTGACAAATCTGAATGGGGGAGGAGGGAGATACCTCATCTTTCTGCTGTTGAGTGACCAATGTCTCCAAACTGTCGACCCTTCAGTTAGCAGCCCAACGCTTAGTATACTTTGCTACCAGAGTATGTTCACAGATGTATAGGGCACAGTCCTGCACCATTCCATAATAACTGCTCTATGGCTGAGCCCACTGTTGCAATCACTGTGTCAATCCACGTCATTGAGGAACTTTTCTGCTGACTCTCCAGTTTATCAAGCATAAGGTCCTTCTCCAAGGATTGGTCCCTCCTGATAACAAATCCAAAGCCTCATCATTCTAGCTTTTTAGGAGCATTCTGGCTATACTCATTTCAAGACAGATTGATTCATTCTTCTGCAAGTCCATTATATATTCAAAATTCTTCACCAGCATTATCAAGCAAACTCCTCGATTTCCTCCTTATTCACATTTCAGCTTTCACACGCAGACGAGGCAACTGAAAATTCCATGGCTTCTGTCAGGTGCATGTTAGTCTTCAAAGTGACATCCTTGATTCTGAATACGTTAAATAGATCTCTGGCAGCACATTTGCTCAATGCAATGAATTGTTTGAATTCTTGACTTTTGTTTCTATGGATGTTGATTATGAACCCAAGTAAAATGAAATCCTTGACAGCATCTACTTTATTTGGTGACTAATGACATTCAAAGCCTTCAATATGGCTTAAATCTCTACAAATAAAACAAAAATCTCACAATTTTCTCTTGACAGATAAAAGATTTAAGTTGGCAAGGAATTCACTTCACTTGAATCCACAATCAACACTCATGGAAGCAAGAATCAAGAAATAAAACAACAACTGTGTAAATTATTACCTCACTTGGGAGGGAATGGAGAGCATTATGCTGAGTGAACTAGCTCAGGCCCACAAAGATAGATATTGTCTAAAACCGTTATTGTAGAATGAGTATAATGATCCAGGAGGAGTGAGAGAATCTCGAAGCAGAGGGATGTGGATGTGCAGGAGGAAGGGGAGATTAATCATTAATTTGATAGGTGGGAGGGGGTGAGGGAAATTGAAAAAATTTGTTTGCATTTGTATTAGAGTTTTGTAAATAAACCAGTAGAGGAAAAAAAAAACAAATAAAATTGAGAAAAGAAATAAAAAATTTACCTAAGAGATATTAAAAAAGAGAGAGAGAGAGATAAAACAACATATTGCAATGGGCAAAGCTGTTGCCAAGAACCTTTTAAAGCTCTTCAAAGAGCAAGGATGTAATTTAAAGACCAAGGTACCTCTGACTAAGACATGTTATTTTTTAGTTGTGCAATATGTATATGAAAGTTGGCCAATGAATAAGTAAGCCTAAAGAAGAATTCATGCCTTTGAATTGCCATGTTGAATACTGAATACCTCAAGGTCTGTCAAAAATATAAGCAAATGGGGCTGGGAAGAATAGTAGCCAGAATCCTATGTACTAGTGAGGATGGTGACAGTTAATTTCACATAGTCTGAACAGGAGTAACCAGATTTGAAGAACATTATGTTGGTAAAGGAGAAAGTTAGTTAAAAAAAAAGGAAGTCCTTCAGCAAGACTGACTGATTGACAAGGAGGTTACAACAATGAGTGTGAGAATGGGGCAGGGTTCCAGTCATTGCATGTATAATTGTTATGAGTTGGAGCCAACTTGAGGGGCCCTTGGTTCACATGCACCAGCTGCTCCATGGGAGAAAGATGGGCAATCTCTTCCCATGCAATTAACTGCCTCTGAAAACCCACGGGAGGGTCAGCTACGGGTTGGTTCCAACTCGATTATATACCACAACAACATACTCAAGGTCATACTTAAACTCTCACAGCTAGATGCTGTTCAATCAACTACAAACAGCAGATCTGAGCCTTGTCCTGTCTTGTGCCAAAGTCACAACCGCTGTCATGTTTAAGCCATTTGGCTGTCACTGTGTGACTCTCACAGTAGACTTGTTTTTCACTTTCTTCTGCTTCAACTTGAATCTACATGTGAGCAACTCATCTGCTTCAGGGTCAATCCCTGGCCTTGTCTGGACTGAGGATATTAAACTTCCTCATGGTCTCCCTCCATTCCCGTAGTTGATTTGAGTCCTGTGCATTCTGTCACACACAGATCAGTCAGTCACCTAGATTGCTAGACATTCAGGTGCTAAATTGTATTTTTTTAAAAAGCACAAGAGACTCATAAAAAAGGTTCACATTCCATTAATGTCATGACTTTCTTTACTTTAAGAAAACAGTGGCATTTAATTAACATCTTTTCTTTGCACCATTTTACTAAATCTTTGTATCAGTGGGATTCTTTATGCCAATGTCATGAACTGAGGCTTTTCAACCTGCACACTAAATTACACACATAGGTGTTGGTTGTCACTGCTGATACTGAGAATTCCAATTATTTTGCTTAAGTTCTTCCCCTTACACACACACACACACACACACACACACACACACACACGGTGATTAAGTGAAAGTTTACAGAGTAATTTGATTTTCCACTCATTCCTATACATTTTGTTTTATGGCATTAATTACAACACATACACTCTCCCTACTTCCTCCTTGTGACTCTCTTTTCCATTAACTAACCTCAGGCTTCCCTAGTACCCTTTCATGTATCACATTCTTTCTCTTCAATGCACCCTTCCCAGTCGTCCAATTGATAGTTAATGTGACTCTTTCATTATTGCCTGTCTCCCCTTAAGAGCACCATGTCCATGTGGGCATAAACCTAGAGCCTATTAGAATATCTAACATATGGTGGGTACATCATTCAAGATTCTGCCTATAACATCTCTAAGTACTACAATTTGAGGCTTGAATTTGGTTTTTTGTTTTTTGGGGTTTTGTTTTTTTTTTTCAGTTCCTTCAGCTTGAGAAATGCTGAGCAAGTTATTCTCTATTTATTCTTTATGAAAGAGTAGAAACACTCTTTGTAGTTTTCGGGGCTATAACATTTCCAGAAAGATAAACAGGTTTTTCTCATGCAGAGTCATTGAATGGGTTCAAGTCACCAACCTTTTCATTAACCATTGCACTGTCAGGGCTCTTTCAGAGGGCTGAAGGTCTAATCAAACCCCAGCTGGTTAGAAAAGTAATTGCATCCTGAGACGGTGACTATGCTGTCCTTTCTCGATTTTTTTCTTCTCATTGCATATGCAGAGATAAAGTCTTTACTTCACTGCTCCTGTCACTTAGCACTGAAAAGACTTGGAATGTGATGTTTTAAGTTAACACTAGCGAAGAAGGAGAAAGAAAAGAAGGTGTGAAGGGAGGGAGGCAGAGAGGGAGGAGAGAAAGGAAAGTTTAATAAGAACATCATTTAAAACCTACCTCCCTACCCTGCCTTCTCTTAATATTTCATTTTCACTATGCTATCTTAGGAAGCGAAGGCTAGAAAATGACTATTTCTAGATGTGTTCATGGCCTTGTGACTTCCTTTCATGCTCTGTAGCAGGAACTAAATTAGCAGTAAGTGCTTTTATGTTCATTGGCTGAGCTAGACCTTTTTAAGAACCTGAAATTGGAAACAGAACTTAGATTTCAAATCATCATTCTGACACAGCGAATCTGTATTTTCTTATACAGAAGATTATGACAACAAATAACACAGTAAGCTTAGGCCTTTTTCACATATGAAGCCAAAATGTTTAGATGTTTTTGTTGATTGCCTTCGAGTCAAGCATGACTCATAGCGACCCTATGAACAAAAGGCCTGAATCCTTTCTATAACTATCGACATTTATTAAAGTTCATAGAGTTTCCCGAGGCATGTTGTTTAGGAAGTGGATGCCACTCCTGCTCCAGTGGATTTTCAGAGGCAGTTAAATCACACGGGAGGAGTTTTGTCCATCCTTCTGTTGAGCAACCAGTAGATTCAAACCAAATACCTTTGGGATTACAGCGCAGCTTCTTAACACTAGACCACCAGAGCTTACCACTAAGGTTCCGTTGTGTGTTTTCGTTTGTTTTTTTTTTTAAAAGCAAATCTTAAATATTGGGAATATTAAATATTGGAAAAATAAATCTTTTTTAATTTGGAGGAAGTACAAAAAGAATGCTTTTTGGAGGCAACAAGGATGGTCTCACAGTTTAGGAGGCCAGAATCCAAGTTGAGGGTTGTTAACAGCTCTAGGGGAAGGCCCTTCTTACTGTTGGTTATTAAGGGAAGTCCTTGTTTCCTTCAGCATCTGTAGGCCCAGTGTCCCCTGGAGATGTCAGTGTGTCTTGCTCTGCCCAGGTGACAAGGAGCTTCCTCTTTCCCACAGGGTACAAGTCCAAAAAAGACATGCCAGGCCCGTCGATTATTTCTTGGTAGGACTAAGGATTTCCTCCTCCCTCTCTTATTCTTCAGATACTCAATTTCCTACCTTTTCATCTCTAGTGAAACAAAAGGTAAGGTCATACCCTATGGCAGCCACTCTTACATCTCATTAGAGTTGTGACAGTCTTTGGGAGTACTGCAGTCCACCCTTGATCCTCCTGCAACTATTTGGTTTACCAGAACTGTGAGGAATCATGAAATATTCATATTTTGGGAGGACAAAATTCAATCCATCATAAGTGGGTACAAAATGAAAAGTCAGCATTTCAAAACCACAAGTTGCTCCACGGGAGAAAGATACTGTAGTCTACCTGGGTTCTACTTCATCCCCTAGGATCCATATGAGTCAAGAGTGACTTAGGAGCAATGGATTTTATTTTAGTTTCCAACACATCAAAATTTATAATTATTATCATCTCATTATTTAATTTTTCACTTAAATATGACTATCCTAGAGTTTGTGCTGTCTTCTGAAATCTTCCATTCATTTCTTTCCAATCCATTCTATTTACTTCGGCAATTCTTCCCTTTGTTTTGGCTTCTCTACATTCTAGTACAATTTTTAGAGTCTCTTCTGACATCCTCTTGGGTCTTTTCTTTCTTCCATCCTTGTAATAACCTTTTGCTTTCTCCACGGATAGTATCCTTGATGTCATCCCACAGCTCATCTGGTCTTCAATCATTGGTGTTCAATGCCAAACCTACCTTTCAGATAGTTTTTAAATTCAAGTGGGATAGATTCAAGATTGTATTTTGGTGCCTGTGGATTTGTTTTGATTTTATTCAGCTTAAACTTGAACTTGTTCATGAGCAATTAATAAGGTTTTCGACACTCAGTAAAACACCTGGCCTAGTTTTAACTCCTTATACTGAGTTTTTCCAATGATAGCTTCCACGAAGCAGTCAACAACAACAACCTTAGATTTTATAAACAATGTTGTCTGCCAAACTACTGTATTATTTTTAAGAGTCACAGATTTTGTTTAACCACATTTATCAAGGTCTTGCCTGAGACAATAACTATGGATAAATTAATCAGAGTCTTTAATAAATGGCAACAATAAATAATATTACTGGTGTATGGTCAATAGAGTAAAGACATTAATTCAAAGTACCCTTCAAATGACAAATTCATTCAGAATGTTTTAATCAGTTCAATATTTTTTTTTAGTATTTGGGCATGTAAGAATTATCCATCAAAAAAGCTGAATGACTAATGTCCTAAATTCCCTGTAACTCTCTTCTCAATCTTTCTTGAAAGCAAAGAGAGGAACCATTTAAATTAATGAAGTCTTTTAAATCTACTGAATTTCCACAAAAGACTAGCTACTTAACACTTGTATAGAAATAGGTCCAACTTCTCGACTTGCAAAACATGCTAAATATATTACATTGAAGCCTTAAATAATACCTTAATTTGCAGGAACACAGCAGTGACATGGTATTTCAGTTGTGGTTTTTAATTACCCTTTTCATTGAAGAACTTAATAGAACAAGAGTATGTGGTCCTAGGAATATACTGACTAATATTAATCATTTCACTTTCTGAATAGCTTCACACATATAAATTAATGCATAGACTAGGTGAAGTTTTCTGGGGTTTTTCCTTTTTCTCCAAAAAATTCTCTAATTAGGATCTTCAGTTCAAAGAAGTGATAATAACTGTGTCTGTATGTGGAGCCTGGGTAGGATCCCTGGGTGACAGAGTTAGTAAAATATTTGGCTGCCAACCAAAGTCAGTGATCGAACCCAACAGTCATTCCACTGTAGGAAGAGGGAATAGTCTGCTTTGATAGATGTGGATACCTTAAGGGGTAGTTTTCTGCCCTACTGGGTGCTATGAGTCAGAATCACCTCAATAGCATTGCAGTTGGTTTTGCTGTTTGATATTTTATGCCTCCATAAAATAGTCATGATCAGCTACTAGCCTGAGGCTGGTTATTTGAACTCAGCCAGCCACTCTGCAGGAGAAAGGCCTGGGCAACTTCTTCCATAAATATTACAAGAAGAAAACCCTAAGGAACAGTTCGACTCCATAGTATGTGAAGTCATCCTGAGTCAGAATGGTCATCCGAGCAAACCAACGACGCAAAGCTTCTGGTGGTGCAAAGGCTTATTGTGCTACCTGCTAACTAAAAAGGTGACCATTTGAGTCCACTCCAAGGCTTCTTAGAAGACTTGGAAAAACAAACACTGAAAATCCTGTCCCGTACAGTTGTATTTTGACACAAATGGGGCCACCGTGAATCAGAAGCAACTGGAAAGTAATTAGTGGGGTTTGGGGTTTAATGGTGCATTGGGCGTAGAAGAATCTCTACTCAGTGAAGCACTCATATCCTTCCAACGACAACATTTTATAATGGCTTCCCCTCCAACTTAGAAGCACTATGGAAATATTTTCTAGAAGTTTATATAAAGAATGTAAGAAGTCATTATTGACTTATTATGTACTTTTGAGTCTGAATAAACCCATACCTGACTCTCCAACAGCTTTAAGAGACAATAAATCACATAAAAAGAGGTTGTTCATTATTCTCTCAAAGAGTAGTTGGTGGATTCAAACATACTCTTTGTCTTTGGTTTCACAATGCATCTCCTTACCACTGAGCCATGACAGCTCCACATGAAGTTATTCAAATGGGTCAAATACTCTTTTGAAAACAACCTAAAAGATAACAAATTAGGCATTATCTAAAAATATTAAATGTAAGCTGAGCTAGGAAAGCATCCACAGAATATTACCTATAATAGTAGAAAGTCAGGTAAAAATGAATTATGTGGCTTAGAGGTAAGACATTGAGTCACCAGCACAAAGGTAGGCAGTTTGAATCCACCAACTGTTCTACAAGAGAAAGATGGACAATTCACAGGCTCTGAAAATCTATTGGATAGTCAGGTATGAGTTGTTTCCGACTCAATGGGACATAATAACTTTTTTTCTTGCCTAGGACTATGAAAGCTACTAGCTAAGAACAAAATTTCTAGCAATTGCTTTCCATATAACAACTAAGCCCAGTGTAATGATTCTAGTATGCAATTTGGAGAGAGGACATTTCCCAGAGTGCTTTTCATGTATGAGTTCCATATGTAGTATATCCAATTATCCACAGATTTGTCAGTAAGAAGAGAACTAGTAGTGGAACAGCTGGGTCATAAGGAATTTCCATGTTCAGATTTTTGAGGAAATACCAATTGCCTTCCTTCCAGAACTGAAACACAAAAAGAGATTTATATTCCAATGTTCATAACAGCATATACACCATCACAAGAACATGGAAACAGCACAAATGTCCAACCACAACTGAATGGACTGAAAAAGTATGGTACATTCACAGAATGGAATACTACACTGCATTCAGGAACAATTTCATATAGCTCAGAAGAGACTAAAGAGTATTATGCTGAGTGATCTCAGTCGCAAAAAGACAAATACTGCCTATGGCCATTATTATAAAAATAGAAGGATAATTAGAAAAATACGTACAGAGATCCACAGAGAGAAGGGTTGGAAGCGGAGGGATGAGGATGGTAGGGGTAAAACCACAAGGCTGGACAATTTGGTGGATGGAGGGAGGAGATAAAAGAAATGGGGAAAATCCAGCAAGGACCTGAAAAGACCAGGTAATGGTGGGTATGGTCTAATAGTAATTAATTTTATAAAACACAATGCATGGGAATGATTATATGAAACAAAATGTCAACGAAGGAAAGCGTATGGAGAAAATATTTTTTAATTAAAAAAAAGAAAAGAGAAAAGCTGTTTGTATCTGTATTACCCTCCACTTGGTCAGAGCACCCTAGAGTTAATGAATTACATTTTTTACTCACATTAGTTGAACCAACATAAACTAAATTAGGACAAAATGGAAAGCCTTTCCTTATATGAAGCTACAAAGATCCACAACCATAATAAGTATTCTTAGTACAGGTCTATTAGATGTGTATTGTTTACAAACAGACAAACAAAAAGCCTTCGAATTATTAGTTCAAAAAATTCCAATAATTTCCTTATATTTCTGTGTACTTAATTAACATCTAGATGTTAATTCATTAACATCTAGTATAAGCAAATAAATCAAAATTCCACTGCCATCAGATGATCCCAACACAGGATCCCTCCAAAGGATGTCCATGGCTGTAAATCTGTACAGGAGAAGACTATCTTTTTTCTTTGAAGCAACTACTGTATTTGAACCATAGGCCTATTACTGAGCAGTCTAATATGTTACACACCACATCACTAAATTAGGAATCATTACCTTTGATTTGTGCTATTGCTGAAGAGTACTGAATAGCCTATGGACTGGCAAAAGAACAAACAAGTCGTTTTGGAAGAAGTGTAACCAAGGTACTCCTCAGAGGTAAGGACAGTGAAACTTTTCTCTCACATACTCTAGGCATCTTGTTCAGAGGGACCAGCCCTTGGGAAAAGACATCATGTTGGGAAAGGTGGAGGGTCAGTAAAAGAGAGGAAACCCTCAACAAGATGAGTTGGCACAGTGACTGTGGGTTCAAGTACATCAGAGGTGGTAAGGATGGTGCATGTAGTGGCAGGAACCTTGAAAATAGGCTCTTTTGATCCACTGTTAGTCCCCACTGGGAACATGGTCTCCAACTACCTAAACTGCGGACATACGGTCTTGCAAATCATCAACAGCTATGGGACCAATATAAGAGGGCACTTTTCACGCTATAAGAGACAGTGGTGGTGAAGACGGTGAAGATACCATGGCAATGCTAAGAAGAGACTGTAGCAAGGTGTGACCAGAGCAACCCTGGAGACTGAGTCACAGCTAAAGGTTTGCCTGCTGGAGGAAAAGCTGATTTTGAATTGTTCTGCAGTCATTTGCTAGATGATTGAGGAAATCAGATGCTTCTTGCATTTGTGTTGCTGACCTGAACCTGCCTTGTTAATCTGTCTGGGGACTGCTGGCCTAAACCTGGATTTGCATTGTGTGATAATCTTTGCCTCCCCCACTCCCCAACTTATTTCCTTAATGAATCCCACAATTGTTGAGTGAAGTCTGTGAGTCAAATTATAAAATGTACACAGGTCAGAGTTAGCCATTCTTGGTTGTGTCTGCTCTTTTCACAGCAAAGTTCAGATAGATCTGTTGTTCATAGTGACTCTGAACAACAATAACAATAAGATTCCTAAACAAGCAAACAAGAAACAAAAGAAAAAATCAACAAGCTAGCTGGCCAGTACCTGTATCTCTCTAGAAATCGATGTGATAAGATATTATCCAAAGGCTGACTGGCTAGGAATAGTGCATGTTTCAGATTGTTGTGGCTATGTGTTGTTGAGTCAACTATGACTCATAATAACATTATGAACAAGGGATTTGAACCCTACCCTATCATGTGCCATTCTCATCATTTCTGGTATACTTGAGTCCATTTTTACAGTCACCATGTCAATCCTTCTTGGGGATTGATTGTCTTCCTCTCTTATGCTGTTCCTCCACCTTTCTAAGTATGACGGCCTTTCCAAAGGTTTGGCCTCTCCTCACAACATGCCCAATACATGGGCGACAAAGGTTTAGCATCTTTGCCTTCAAGGAGTATACCAGTTGCAGTTTCTCCAAAACATAATTTGTTTGTGCTATAGAAAACTGGAAATCTATTCGATAATGGCTCTTTTTAAACATGTGTTTACAAATCTTAAAACTATCTTAGATAGCTGGCAGTTAATCTAAGTCAAAATACTAATTTAACTAGCTAGGTTATTAGCACTCATCTCTTAACTTTCGGTTGAATCTTCTTGGAAGAAAAATTGACTCTTCTAAGGGGCAATTTCCACCCATGCAGTTTACAGCCTGGAAACTGGCTAGAAGGTCAGCCAATAGTCAGTTCTGACTCCCCAGTAATAAGTGAGAAGATGAGTTAGTTAGTTAGTTAGTTAGTTAGTTAGTTAGTTAGTTAGTTCGCATGTACAACCAATTGTGCCTTATCTGAATTACCTTTGTACCTGCTATTACAGGATTAGTTTAAAGTTAATTAAATGAGGGAATTATGTTAAGCACTTTGCTCCTACTTTTGCATTTGTATAATACTATGCTTAACACACATTAAGCTGTTAATAAATAATTTATTAGGACTTAGGGAACTCTGGTGGCCTTGTGGCAGGAAGCTGCACTGCAATTCCAAAGGCAAGCAGTTCAAATCCACCAGTTGCTTTGTGGCAGAAGGATTTGCAATATCTTCCTGACCAATTAACTGCCTCTGAAAACATGCTAAAGGATTAGCTATGGGTTGGTTCTGACTTCATAGTAGACAATAACAACAACCACATGATGATTTAACAGGATGGACATTTATAAATCTACTGTGGGCTCCATGAAAGTATTGCCTATTTATTTCACTATTTATTCAGAGTACATCACTCAGTATATAGTAAAAGCTCAATTAAAATGTTTCATTAATAATAAAATAAGAATACTCAACTCACAGATATGGTGCTTTGGGAAAACGTGAATTTCTCCTTTTAATAAAGACCTCTAAAGGGAAACCTGTTTGTTCTCTAGCACCCTAGTGCTCTGACCTTCAGTATGGCACTTAACTTTTGTGCCTATCAGTTGCCTCACTCATAAAATATGTCTTAAACCACATAACTTCTCCAGTCGATCAAAGCATAGGCCTCCAGGACCATACTGCGCCCCTCAAATAATCACTAAATGCCAAAGTATTTTGAAAAGTGGATAATGCTACAAAAAGTACTACAGCAGCATTTCTTATTCTCTTTGATTCAACCTAATCTGAAAGTTCACTAATTGATCCAGAGAGAAGGAACGAATGCATTCTTTACTTTTTCTTCTAATATTCCGAGCTAAGTAGACCTATCTGTATTCCGCAGTATTTACGCAGTAAAAAGAATCACAATGACAATCTAAATATATAATCTGAAGTGAGACAAAATTAAAGCCTTGCTCTTTACCTACCCTGGAATCATCTATTTTCAGCATAAATCTATCCTCAGAACTACGAAGACAAAGATTCTTGAAATTAAAGATGTAGGCAAATTTACAATGAAAACAAAGCAATCTATATGCTTAATAAGTTCAAGAATTCACTCAAAACAACAGATATCATAATTTGGGGGGGGGGGACCAAACTAGAAATGTAACTTTTCTGGCAATAGAAAGCTGTTTTCTCTCTTTATCTAATGATGTTGTTTGCTGTGGAGTTAGAAGCAATTCATAGCTGAACCTCAATGTTTTGTCAGAGGCAGTAAATGACAAAAGAGGAGACTGCCCATCCTGCTTCCACAAAGCAGCTGGTATATTCAAACTGCACATCTTTGGGATTACAGCACAGTTTCTTACCACTAGGCCACCAGAGCTCCCTTTCTAATGATGTTGTTGTTATGCTGTTATGTGCCGTCAAGTCGCTTGCAACTCATAGCGACCCTATGTACAACATCCCTAAACTCTGCTTTGTCCTGTGCCAATCACACCACCTCCAATACACCCATCCCAATTACCCCAATCACTGAATCAATCCACCTTATAGGGGGCCTTCCCCTTCTGCGCTGTCCCACCACTCTCCCAAGCATGGCGTCCCTCTCCAAGGACCTGTCACTCATTGCAACATGTTCAAAGTATGCTAGACGGAGCCTCAGAATCCTTGCATCCAAGGAGCAGCCGGTTTGATCCTTTCCAGGATGAATCTGTTTGTTGTCCTAGCAGTCCACTGTACCCTCAATACTCTTCTCCAGCATCACAGCTCAAAGGCATCAATTCTCCTTCTATTCTCCTTGGTCATTGTCTAACTCTCTGATGCATAACAAGTGATTGTGAAGACCATGGCCTGTATCAAACGCACCTTAGTCTCCAAAGAGACACCACTGCTCTTCAGTACTTTGGAGAGGTCCCTAACAGCAGACTTTCCCATGGCAATACGTCCTGGCTGCTGGTGCTAAGAGTGTTGACCGTGGAGCCAAGCAAACTGAAGCTGTGAACAATCTCAATCTCTTCACCATCCATCCTGATGCTGCCAATTGGTCCAGTGATGAGAATCTTTGTCTTCTTGACATTGAGCCTTAATTCATACTGGAGGCTGCAGTCCTTGACCCTCTGCAACAAGCGCTTCAGGTCCCCCTCAGTTTCAGCAAGCAGGGTTGTATTATCTGCATATCGCAGATTGTTGATAGATCATCCACCAATCTTGACCCCACACTTCTCCTCATAGAGCCCAGCCTCCAGGATAATCTGTTCTGCATACAGGTTGAAAAGGTATGGAGACAGGACACATCCCTGGCATATTATATACCCTTCCCAATTCTGAACCATGCAGTGTTTCTTTGCTCTATTCTGACGACTGCTTCTTGGTCCAAGTATAGGTTTTGCATTAGTATGATCAAGTGTTCTGGGATTCCCATTCTTCTCAGAGTCAGCCACAGTTTGTTATGATCCACACAGTGCCTTTGTATAGTCAATGAAACACAGATAGACATTCCTCTGGTATTCCCTGCTTTCAGCTAAGATCCATCTAACATCAGCTACAATATCCCTAGTACCACAACCCCTTCTAAACCCAGCCTGGACTTTGGCAGTTCTCTGATGATGTGTTGTTCCAGTCATTTTTGGATAATCTTCAGTAGAATCTTGCTTGCATGTGAAATTAATACTTTTCTATATCTTCCACACTCTGTTGGGTCACCCTTCTTTTGGATGGGAACAAATATAGATCTCTTCCAGTCAGTTGGCCAAGTGGTTGTTCTCCATATTTCTTGGCACAACTTGGTGAGTATGTCCAGGGCAGCATCTGTTTCTAATGATACTTATTTTAAATGGAGAGCCACTTAAGGCTGGTATAGCTGAGACGTAATGAAATACCTTAGTATTGGGCCCAACTTTGTGTACTTGAGTTAAAGTTGGTTCAATGACTTCATGCCAGATAAAAAACCCCACCTAGCTCCACACCCCCCCCAAAAACAAAACAATCAAGAGCAGAGCAAATAACATTAAGAGCAGGTTTCTGATTCTGCACAATTAATTTCAATCATATAATTCTCTTTTAGGTGAAAAGAAAATTACTAGCCAAGGTCAAAACAGCCATTATGCAAAAGCTAATGAAGTAGCTGCTTTCTAGACAACAGCTACTGCCATTACTGCTTCTACTAACCTATATGCCCCAGCTGCCCGCATAGGTCATTATGTTTCTGATTTGCAATTTTATAATTTCATTTAACAAACTAGGCAATGAAAAATGAAACGGTGCCAACTAGTCTCTGTTTTTCCTTCTAATCTATTTTTTGCCCTTCTTTACGTGTCACCTATGTTCCCTGATTATTGCACCTCTACCAGATTCAGCTAATGGAAAAGGTGAGCTGAGCAATGAAGGGCAAGAGATAAAGACCATAGTACCGACTTCTCCCTGCTCCCTACCGGCCAGATCATGGTCTTCATGTCACTAAGTTTACCCATGGCTACCCCTGGTGGCAAGTTCCTTTACAAGTGGGGCAGCTCTCACTAGCTACATGACCACATCTTTTTCTTCTGGTTCCATCAGGTTCAGAGATGGCAATGCTAGTCCCTTGTTGGTTTTTTTTCACATATTTTGTAGGTTCTCACCCCACCTTGGGAGCTCTAATGGGATAGTTCAGAGGGAGATACACAGCTAACCCAAAGACCATGCCTCTCTCTCAGTTTGAATCCATCAGTGACTGAAGGAAAAAGATGGAAATGGAGGGTCAGCGATGAGTTGACTCCAACTCAAGGGCCATGAGAGAGATCGTCTCACTCCACCTTTGTTAATGCTTAGTCAGCTAAGCTTTTAAATGTGTCACCTACTTGACAAAGAGAGAGAAAACATGAAGGGGTAGAAATATCCTTCAACTAGATGGATTGACATAGTGACTGCAACTATAGGCTTAGGTATGTTAGAGATGAGGAGGGTGGCACAGGATAGCAACAGGGTTTAGATCTGCTGTTTGCAAGGTTCCCATGACTCGGACTCAACTCAACAGCACATAACAACAGCAACGTACAGAGTTGAGTGAATGAGGTCTTAATTGATGGCAAAGCATCAAGTCACTGAATCATCTGTCTGCGGGAGTGGTATGTCACCAACTCCTCTGTCAGGCTTAAACCAAGCAGGGATAGAGCCTTTCTGATGCGACCTCATGCACAGTCTGGATTTCCGTTATCACCACGAGAACAAGAGCCACCATGATGGAGGGAGGGGGAGTGGTTTGGGAAGGCAACAGATTGCACTGCTGCCTAATGGATTAGAAATCAAGAAAGCAAAAGTGTTTTATGAAAAAAAGGTGATTTATGAATGTGGCATTGTGGGCACTTCTGAAAGCCGTGACGGGCTTCCCTCTTCCCCTCCACCCACCCACTCACACACACCTCAGTCTCACCAAAAGTCCTTGGGGCATGTAGAAGATTAGATTAGAAGAGCCTTCTCTGAAGATTACTTTCTTAGAAGATTAAATTAGATTCTTAGAAGATTCTATCAGACGTCTGGTTCTTCCTGTCATCTCCTATTCCATCTTTCACTCCACACACATATTAATGCACACACACACACATACACATATTTCTATAATACGTGCATTTTCCACTTGGTTTCTCTCAAAGGAACTCCCGTGGATGAGGGGGAATCCGTAAATAATACTGTTTCTCTTTCATTCTTTTCCCTTTCACTCCCTGAGGTCTTCGGTGTCACTTTGCACCACTCTAATTCAAATCAGACCACCAAAATTCTTCTTTCATTTTCCTTGTCACTTTCTGAACTCTTATCAAGTCAGTTACCTTAAAAGCTATCACTGGGAGAGCTTTTCTTTTGCTTTTCAAGAAGAGGAGCAAACGGGGTGGGGGGGGAGGGGTTTGTGTGGGGAGAAGGGTGCAACAATGAATGAATGGAATTCCAAAATCTCTGTAGATGTTCATTGAAATGAAAAATAAACAAACTAAATTAAAATCTTAAAAAATGTTAAAAAAAAAAAGCTATCACTGGAAAGGGTAATGCCTATATGATATTTCCATTTTAATCTAAAGTAATAATTCTTAAACAAGAGTGTTACTAAATGCATTTTTAATTACAGAAATCAATCTTCACTGTACTTTTAGGGGGGAGGGGCCTTTCTAGCAACTCCCGGTAGCTCACCACATTGGCCACAACCTGGTCAGGCTACTCCAGACCTACTTTATTCTGTTTTGTCTCTCTGATGCCTCACTCAGACAGAACCAACTCACAGCCAATCTGTCAGAGGGCTTTCAGGGTCAATAATTGGCATGGCAGGAAATTTCCTATCTTTCTCCCATGGAGCAGATTGTGGTTTCAAACCTGCATTTGGGTTGGCAGCACATCCGTACAGATAAGTCACCAGAGCTCACACCTAAGGTCCTGAGTTAAACTCCAGAAGCCGAGTATGCACTTCAAAAACAGAACTAAACAGATCCAGGCCCCTATCCTCGTCGAATTGTATACACTAAACAGACATCAGTGTGAGCAGTATCATAGACAAGCCTCTTGGGGTGTATCAGGGAGACCACCCAGTGCCGAGATGAAGCTTCAACAACAAATGAGCAATTCCACTATGGACAGCTTCAGAACCGGGGAAGAGAGCCGAGTGAGAAGACATGGCTGTGGGTTAAAAAGGGAAAGCCAGCACTACTTCTAACTATTAGAGGCTGACCTCAGCAGACCACAATAAAACCACTCAGCAGCCACCTGGGCTGTGACACAGAGACAAAAAGGGAGAAGCTCGGGTGGCTCAGTAACCAACACAGCTCACGCTGCCCGCAGATGGGAAGAGAAGCAGCACTGCAATGAACCCACTTCACCTGTTTTTTTGTTTTTTTTGTTGGTTCCTCCCTCATCACAGTAAAAGCTACGATGCCAGCACAGAGTGAATGGTATTCCGTACATACACAAGAATTTACACATGTGAGTATACATAAAGACACACACACACATATCCTAAAAATGTTTTACACTTGAGTTTAATTTGGAAACAAAGTGTAATTATTTCTCTTGATATTCTCATTCTCTCTCTCTGTCACCCCCCTTCCTCCTTCCCTCCCTCCCTCCTCTCAAAATCCTTTCAAAATGTTAAAATTTAACCTACTGAGGCCTCTCCTCCCGAGCTCTAATGGGCCCTACAGAATTAATGCACCCTTAAAAGCAGCAACACCATCCTTTCCTTCATGCAATTTGAGTTGTTTTACTAGCAAATTAGAGGAGTTAGAAAAACAGGATGTAGTACAGCCTGCACTCTGATAACAACCGATTTGTTCAACTGATTATTTCTGTTTGAAAGGAGTGTTATTTTTCTTTCTCTTAACCATATTATGTCAGCCTGAAAGAGCATACCCATCAAAAAGATTCTGCAAATGTCAAGCTGCTGTGCATGTTACTAATCTTCATGGGTAAAATTTTAAACACACCACACTAAAGTGTTTAGCACTCAGTTACCAAGAGCTGGGTTGCATAGTAAAAGCAGTATCATTACTTCCATCTACAAGCTGTTTGATCTTTGACAAGTAATTTGAGCTCAGCTTTTATGTTTGCAGAACATGAACAAAGGTATAGTTTAAAGGAAAGAATGTCACATACTACATATTTATCAACTATCTCATTATCTAGCATTTATGAAGATCTACATCTACCAAAGGCTACTTTTCACAATCATGTACATCTAACAGTAATGAATGACAAGGTGACAAAGTGCAAGATGAAAGTAATGCTGGCTGTGAAGGTTAAGGTTATCTGTCACCTTAGCTATGTATGGCTGTCAGTGGTTTGGAAGTTAGGCAATTTCTAGCAATTTCTAGCAGATGCATAAGGATAAAGTAATCTTGCATTTTGTGATTAGGTGTAATCATCTTCCATTTTTGCATCGCACCATTTTCACCTATCAAACTGGTCTTAGGAACCTAATTTGGTCAATAATCAAGGAGTAGGTGTTCACAAAAGTGCACATGAGAACAATACCTATTATACTAAGTACTCAGTAACTGAAAGCCGCTATTGACTGTGCTCTTAAGAAACCTATACCTGAACCAGGTAGCAGTGCTCAGAACAAAGCAAAGAAACACTGTGCAGTTCAAAATCAGGAAAGGAGTGCATCAGGGATGTGTCTTGTCTCCAGACCATTTCAATCTGTATGCAGAACAGATCATTCTAGAGGCTGGGCTTTATGAGGAGGAATGTGGCATCAGGGTTGAAGGAAGACTCATCAACAACCTGCAATATGAAGAGGACACAACCCTGTTTGATGAAACTAAGGAGAAACTGAAGCACTTTCTGCAGAAAGTCAAGGACTGTAGTCTTCAATATGGACTGAAGCTCAAGGAGACAAAGACTCTCACCACTAGGCCAACTGGCAGCACCATGATAGATGGAGAAGAGACTGAGGTTGTTAACAGTTATGCTTGTTTGGCTCCACAATCAACCCTCTTGACACCAGCAGTCAGGAAATCAAAAGACAAATTGCATTGATGAAGTCTACTGTCAGGAACCTCTTCAAAGTGCTAGAGAGTAATTATGTCACTTTAGGGACTATGGTGCACCTGATACTGTTTATGGTCTTTGTAATTACTATTTATGCATTAAAGAGCTTGACAATGACTAATGACAGAAGAAATAACGCCTCTGAGTTGTGGTGCTGGAGAAGAGTATTGAGCATACCATGGCCCACTAAGAGAACAAACAGGTTTGTCTTGGAAAGGGTGAAACCAAATTTCTCCTTGGTGGCTAGGATTTTGACACATATTTTGGGCACATGCCCAGGACAGACTAGTCCTTAGAGAAGGGCATCATGCTTAGAAGGGTAGAAGGATAATGCAGAAGAGGAAGATCCCGGATAAGATGGATTGGCACATTAACTGTGGTAATGGGGGGAGGTGTGTTGGAGTCAGTGAGACCGGCTCAGGATAGAGCAGGACTCACATAGGTAGTGTCATGATTAGTTGCAGGTGACTCATAGGCACATAACAACAACAACATACCAAGTCACAGGTACCACAAAGCCACAGTCCTTTAAATGGTCCAAGCTAAGTTTTGCTCATATGATGCATTTGGCATCCCCATGCGGAAGTCTTAGAGTCCAATACAAAAATGTTTTCATAGATGCTTGTTTACCCCAAATCAGATTCCCACGAACATTATGTACTTCCTGTGTATATAGTCCCCAGACAAATGAACTACCTTAGAACTTTCCAGTGAAAATCTCCTTTCCCTAGGTCACTTACATTAATACCACAACCACACTACATAGAGGATGGCAAGTAAAAAACAAAGTCAAGGACAGGAACAGATGCCAGAGAGACAGCTGATTAACTAATTTATCATACACTGATTAACTGATTTATCCCTGAACAGTAGCCACTCAGAGCATCTGGTCAAATATGTGCTTCACCAACATCATTTTGATGTGTAGCTAATGTCTAGTAAACCCTGACAGCACAGCTGAAGTCATACCATTTAGCGCTCTCCCCGGGGTTTTCACTGTACCAATATATCTTCTATGATACTAGCTTGTTCTTAGCTGTTATTTACTTGCCTTCTCCTATAGAAAGTTGGCTTCCTGGGTGGCATAAATGGATAAATGCTCAACCACTAGCTTAAAGTGTGGTGGTTTGGATCACCCAGGGGTACCTCAGGAGACAGGCCTTGGACCTGCTGTCAACCCTGAAAACCATTGGGGGCAGTTCTGCTCTGCACACATGGGTTGCCATGAGCAGTAACAGACTCAGCAGCAGCTAAGAAGTTAAACCTTTCAGTCAGCTCCTTGCCTCCATGGACTTCTCTTTTCAGATTCTCAAATATATAGTACAATAATTGGCTCATTGCCTGGCACAAGAAAAGGATTAACAGTTGGGTTTTCAAGTTAAGACCATTCTTAAAAGATTCACAAGAGAGAACAGGAAGGGCTTGATCTAAGATATTAGTCACATGAAATTGCATCAATAACCTAGAGGTCATCTGTTTATGTAAAAAGCTGAGGTTATAAGAGATAGCGGAGTAAAAGGACAGCACATCTGCACAGGAAAGGACAAATTTCAATACAATTTTATTAAAGTCACAAATGTTTCACTTAAGCTTAAGCCTCAGAGGTCCACTATGCCCATTTTAGAACCTGAAAATGATGGGACAAAAATTAGGATAATGCTTTGACAAGTGATAACTTAATAACCTTGCTTCTGTGTGCAAATGATTTCATTTTAATTCTTCTTGCCTTTGGATGGAATCTGACTCATACATATCTTACCGAATAGAGTAGCACTGCCTTAGTCCATAAGGAGTTACGCAGCTAACCAAAAGGTGATTTGAATACACCTCTGACAATCTGAATACACTAGTTGCTCTGTGAGAGGAAGATAGGTCTTCTCCTGTCATGTGATTCATAGAATCAGAAAACCCATTGTTTAGTTACAAGCTGGTTCTGACTCAATGACAATGAGTTTTGAGTTAAATCCTTATGAAATCAAACTTCTACATCTTTCTCCCACAAGGCATTTGGTGGGTTTGAACCATCCACTTTTGTGTGACAACCAAGTACTTTGCACACAATACCACCAGAGTTCTCTCTCTATGCAAATGACAAGATCTTATTTTCTCCATTACTAACAAAGAAGAAAGCCAGTTCCTTAGAACACATTTACCTTAGGTGAGCATACATATGGGAAAGAAAATAGGTTTTAGCAACATTGTCATTGTTATGTGCCATGAAATAATTGAGTCTCAGTTGGATTTTCAAAAGCAGTAAATCATTAGGGAGAAGAATGCTCATCTATCTCCTACATAACAGATAGTGAATTTGAACCTCCAGCCTTTGGGTCAGCAGCACAACTCCTTATTCAATAGGCCAGAGTATTAAAAGTGTCAGCCAATCCCTAGTTCAATTAAATATAAAGGATTATCCCAAGGAAGGTGCTCCATTGAAGCTACTTGGTATGTAAAGTATTTCCAGCATGACTTTCCTTTAGTTACACCTTGACAATTTTAAAGACTCTTTTCTTTCATCTACCCTAGGTTTTAGCTGTTGCAGATGAAAACAAAATGAGGACCAAACTCTGGTGATCTATTTCGGTCATTAAAACCTCTGGTCTGAAAAGGAACCAATTCTGGGATGGTACAGAACTAGGCAGTGTTTTGTTCCGTGCAGAATGGGGGGTCAAGTTGGGGACTGACTCAATAAAACCTAAGAGCTGCAGCATTCTAATGGCTGTGTTTCTATACTGGAAAAACATCCTAAGAAAGGAAACCATAAATCTCTATAAATACAAAGTAATAATAATAAAAATAGTAATACCAAATATAATGCAATGCTTGTCATTTCTACAGAGGCAACTTTAAAAATATGTTTGAACTAACTCAAATACAAACCATCTTGGTGGATGGATTTCATATGATATTTGTAACAAGATCTTTTGAAATAAAACTAACTCTGTAATTAGCTATCAAGGGGGCTCTGGTAGCACAGTTCATAGGGAGTTGTGCTGCTAACTCAAAGTTGTGCCTCTCTGGGGGTTTGAGTCCACCAGCAGCACGGCACAACAGGAAAAAGATGGGCAGTCTCCTCTTGTGCGATTTACAGCTTCTCAAAAACTCTCTGGAGGGTCAACTATCAGTTGGTTACAATTCAACAGCAATGGATAAATCAGTAATAACTATGAAGAAGTCCCAACGATACAGTGGACTAAGTGTTGATCTGCTAACCAAAACCTAATGGTTAGAATCCATCCTCCACAGCAGAAAGATGACAACAGTCTTCTTCTGTAAAGACTAACAAAGTGAAGTCCTGTAGAGTAGTTCAACTTTGTCTTACACAATTGCCATGAGTTGGAATCAATTTGACAGCAGTGGGTGAGGCTTGGTTGGTTATCACAACAAAGACATTTCTCTAAATCCAGCTTACATGTATCAATATAACTACAAAGTTGAAACTCTTATGTTAATTTACTTTTTGAACATTCTAATGTGGTCAGGTCAGAGCTGTCAGCAGTCAGTTAAAGGCACTTCAAGTCACAGGGCTTCATCAGAATGTGCTGTGGATGAAAATTGTTTTCACTGCTGTCTGTGTTTGTTTTGGTTTATTTTTTTAATAAAAATTTCATTTTATATTGGTTTACTCTGTGTTTTATAGTTGCTGGTTATGTCAAATTTTCTATTAATTTAATGAAGATACCTGATTATTAACATTTGTGAATCTGTATCAGTAAGTTTTTGAGATGAGCTAGTAGCTAGAGGAAAAGGTGAACCTTTCTTCTTAATACTGTTATTCCATGCAAAGAAGTTTTACAAAATATTTTCCTGGTTCTAAATAAAAGCCACACAACAATAACATCCCTATAACTAGGAAATATTACATTTAAGTAATTTAAAACTATATGACATATTAGTCTATGATCAAAATTGTTAATAAACATTTCTAAGAATTCTATATGGTCTGATACAGAGAAGGTCCATGGCGGCAGATAAATTACTACACCGAGTGACATCAACCCTAGTAACATTACTGGTTTCTGCTGAAGACCCTAGACAAGGGCTGGTATATTCCTGAGTGAGACATATAAGACTTGCAATTTCATGCCTGATAACCCCTCCTTCCTACTTAACCCTACTGGAGATATAAAAAGGTAGCTTCTTGGAGAAAGATACTTAGAGAAAGCTACTAATGCCGCGTAAAACAATTAGAGTTCTGTAAATCTTATTCTCTCCACAAGAGGAAAGAGTTGGGTGAGGACACATTCTCTACTTCAAGCTTTAAGTAAACTACTGGATATGGAGTTGTGCTGCCAACCTAAAGATAGGAAGTTCAAATCCACCACTTGATCTGTGAGAGAATGATGGCCAGCCTCCTTCTGTGTGGTTTACAGCCTCTGAAAACCTCTTGGAGGGTCACTAATGAACTGGTTCTGACTGCAGAGTTGTGACTGACTCAAACTTCTGTGGAAGAGTCCAAGTTACACAGGAGCCCTGCTGGATGAAAGGACTAGAGGAGGCAGAATTTCTGGGCAGGAAAGAGAAGAGCTTTTCCTTATCCCAACCTCTGAAGAGTGCAGATCACCAGTAAGTCTGCACTGGGGAAAGGGAAAATCTTGGCTGAAATAAAATTTGAAGTCTGCATTAAATGTTCTGGACTAGGCATGTTGATGACTAAGCAGACTTTACTTCACAACCCAACAGGGGCTTTTTTATTGTCTCTGAGTGACTGGAAGCGTCCTGAGGCTATCTGTGCATTTCAAAGCAAGCAAGAAGGATAATAGGGAGCACAAAAGAAATCCAAAATGAACCGTGGATGGCAAACCCCATGTTCAGTTAGGACAACCCTCAGTGATTAATACTTGCACTGTGGTTTTTGTTTTAACCGTCTATGTCTTAAAACACATAGCCTATAAAAGTATACGTTTATTTCGAAACATCACCTATGTCATGAAATAATTTTATTTGGTCTCTAAATCCACCCGAAGTTTAAATCATCACAGTTTTCCAAAGCAAACACCTTTCCATCTGACTCAATTTTTAGAGTAACAACATTTTTTGAATTTTAGTATATCCTCACTAGAACTTTTACTACAAGCCGTGAGTCGTCAGCCAAATAAGGTCAAGAAAGCTGTTCAAGTTTGTCCGGAAGTATATATTCACGATATCCATAACATAAATATCTGCTGTGCTGCTTTATAAAGCAGGTTTTAAAATGCTATCTGGCACCTGTTATTGCAAACTCAAACTTCCAGGAGCAATAACAGAAACTATATTCAATTTCTTTGTCCTTTATTTACTCATCATCTTAAAACACCTTTGAGCAAATAAAAATAGCCTGACTGAGGTCATTCCAGTTTAATGCAGCTTCCTCAAATAGTACTTTGCTTGGAGCTCTGGTGGCCTAGTGGCAAGGAGCTGCAACTACAATCCCAGAGGCACACAGTTCGAATCCACCAGATGCTCTGCCGGGAAAGGAGGGACAATCTCCTCCTGTACCAGTCAGATCTGATTTGATGGTACACTCACACAAAAATCTAACAAAAAAATAGTACTTTGCTGCCCAAAATAATGTAATTGAGGAGCCCTGTAAAATGAGACACTTTATAAGGACTCCAATACACAGGGACTCCTACAGAGGAGTTCAAACAGAACCTGAAAGCAAACTAAAATGGAATTTTAAACTCCATACTCTCTTCACTAAAATGATTCTTCCAACTGCCCTCTGTGACTAGGGGATGTTCCCCTGGACTAAAATGTACACAAGAGGCACTAAGTGAACTTCAGCTAAGAATCTGGGGAGTTGTTTCTACTCAGAAAGGTTCTGAGTTTCCTGAGAAAACTCTTCTCCAAATTGCAGCTATTCAGGTCTTTTCTTTCCCCATTCCATGAAGATCCTGGTGCAGTCATAGCCTCTGCCCCGCCCATCATTAGTAATACTGTAAGAACAAGTCCCACTCAAAGTCTTCCCATTTTTGCTGAGCTGCTCCTGATGCTAACCTTTGCATCTCTGGCCTGAGTCGGAAGAAGGCAGAAGTGGTTGAGTTCCCGCTATGTGGTTACATGGTGATGGGTGAATGTGCACAGCTCTTCACAGAAGCCCTGGAGATGGTCTAGATTTGTACCACAAGTGCATGATGAAAAGCTGTGGCAAAGATGGCTTTCACATCCCAGTGAGATGCCTTTCATGTCATCATATCAGCAAGTCCAGTGCTGGGTTGAGATGACAGGTTCAGATAGGAATACAAGACGCCTTTTGAAAACTTCCAAGTACAGTGGCGAGGGTCCACCCAGGCCAGGCCATCATGTCCATCTGCACCAAACTTCAAAACAAAGATTATGTTATTAAGGCCCTCTACAGGGGCAAAGTCAAGTTCCCCGGGCACCACAAGGGGATTGGGCAAGCTTAATGCTAATAAATTTGACGACATGGTGGCTGAGAAGTGCTTCATCCCATATGACTGTGAAGTCAAATTCATCCCCAGTCATGGCCCCTTGGACAAGTTGGAGGCCCGTATACATCAAAATCTTGGTAATGCTGCACCTTCAGACCTGTGTTTACATAAACTGAACTTCCTCTCTAAAAAAAAGATGCAGCTATTCACAAAGGCATTTTAAAGACTATACTAAGAGTTAGTATGAGACATTTTTACAATATTAATATATATTAATATATTAGAATATATTATCATCTTGATTAGCCTCCCCTGGTCAATTATGAAAACTACTGTCTTTAACATGCAAACCTTCAACCCTCAGAGTTAAGGCCTGTATGTTAGCATTCACCAGCCTTCCAAGCTCTCTCTGTGAAGTCCATGCAATTTCTTCATATTTGTCTCTGAATCATAGTTACACCATGTGTGCTGAGTACAATCGCTCAAGAGCGTCTTCAAGACAGTGACCTTTTAAAACCAGATCCCCAGCCCTGCCTTCGGAGGCACATCTGGGTGGATCAGAACTGGCAATATTTTGGCTAGTATGGAAAAAATCCTCTGCACCCCCCAGGAACTCCATTCCATTAGCCCTGGTAGGCTCAAGTGGTGAAGTCCACAGGGCTGCAGCACGCTCTGATAGCTCAAATCTACCACCTGCTCTGTGGGAGAAAGCAAGGTGATCTCCTCCCATGTGTTTCACAGCCTTCAAAAACCCACTGGAGAATCAGCTATAAGTTGGTTCTAATAATGAGTTTTGAGTCTTTTAAAGTAATCTTTAGCTGGGAAATTAGAATAATGCTTCTATGTGGAAGACCACAGTTTAATTTTCAGTCAGTGAACATCATACTCAGTCATTTATCAACTGTCAGTAGAGGTTTATGTGTTGCTGGACACTGGACAGCTTTCACTGGAGCTTTTAGCCTAAAAATAGACTAGGAAGAAAGGCCTGGCAATGTGCTTCCAAAAATCAGGCAATGCAAACCCTATGAATTACAATAGGATACAACTTGAAGGTAGTTAAGAAAAACAACATCAAACATCAGTCATCACTTATATTCTTTCAAATCCTACCTTCCCTTCAAGATATAGTTCAAATACCAAAATTCTCATCCCTTAGATCAAACCAGGAGAAATGATATCTTCTGAAACTACCAAAATATTTACCTACATGAGCTCATCTTATATAAAACTTTCTGTATCTTCATATTTCATTTCCCTAGGTAAGTTTCAGGGAGCTCTGGTGTAGTTCATAGGAAATCATGGCCTAAGCTCAGAAACTGAGTCTCTCTCGTAGTTCAAATCCACCAGCAACTCCTTGAGAAAATGATGGCCAATCTCCTCCCATGCGATTTATAGCCTCAAAAACTCAAAGGAGGGTCAGCCTCAGGTCACTTCCAACTTGAAGGCAATGAACTTGAGGTCAGAGTTTTAAAATTAACATTAAAGTAGCCTTAAAGCAAAGACTTGTGACATTATCTCTGGATATTCCCACTAGTTAGTATCTTACCTTGGTTATATCAAACTCTCCTCAATTATTCTTTAATAAGTAAAAAGCAACAAGAACCATGACAAATATTATCTGGAAATGGTTTTAATGTTTTGTTTATACATTCTTAAATTTTATTATTTTGTGTGTGTATACCACCAAATCGGATCTGACTGGTACAGGAGGAGATTGCCTTTCCTTCTCCAGCAAAGCATCTGGTGGATTCGAACTGTGCGCCTCTGAGATTGCAGTACAGCTTCTTGTCACTAGGCCACCAGAGCTCCCTTGTTTATACATTTTTAAGAGTTTATTTAAAATAAGAATCGCAACTACTGCTTTTTATTGTGGTTATTTTTTTGCAAATCCTCCAGTTAGTTTTTTTCTCTCAATAGGATATAATTTATCTTTTTAGGCTAGAACTATATAATCCATCTTAGAAATTGCACTTCAGAAAAAATAACTGATAAATATTAAACTCATTTGTATACCTGAAACCCATTCTTATCACTAGGTAGGTCCCACCATCAATTTCTTTAAACCACCCACACTCATTCAATGTCTGCAATTTCTTCCTGTGATAGAAAATACCAGTCTTCTACTACCTTCTTTTATCTTTCCAATCTTCCTGTGCATACTCATGGTTATTTGTCGCCCTCTTTCCTTCCTCTTCTCTTTGACATATCCTAATTCCTACCACGAAGCCTTTTATCAAAGAAGGTATTTATCACTACTTATCTGATAGTGCTTCCAATACAAGGAAATTTAACATAGAACACTAGAACTAAAATCAAGCCTCTGTGCTGAAATGCATTCTAAATTGTACCCTCCAGCTTATTCAAAATGACAAAATAAACTTTATTTCCATTCATGTTGACCATTCTTTCTGAAGCCAAATTTAAAATAAATGCCTTGTATTCCTTAACTAGTAATGAGAGGAAGCATTTGAAATCTGAGTCATATAGTATAAATATTAAATGTACCCTCACAAAAACACTACCAATTTATTAAAAAGGATGCAGCACTTATTGGCTAACTCTGTTCCATGCTGTTTGTTTTTTCTTCGATAATAAATAATTTAGACATGGTGTCAATACTCCTAAGAAAAGGTCTGTCTCAAGAAACAAGTTCTAATCTTGACTCTGCCACATTACATGACCACTTTGACTCTCATATTCTCATCTACAAAGTGAGAATTCTTTGGAGTGAGAAGTCACAGAACTCAAATGCCTAGAGGAACCATGTGGGTACTGTGTATGACTGAAGTGATGCTTAACTGGAGGACAAGAAACTGAAGGAAACCAGAAAGCAAATGCTCTCACCAAATAAAACAGTTGCTTAAATCTAGCCTTTGCTATTCAGCACTACATACCCAGTGTGGCCAGATCTCATTTTTATGATTAATATCACTTATTTGTGATATTGACTGACAGCCAATTCCAAATATTTTAAATGAAACTGGCTCTTACTGTACAAGTGACAAAAAATACATCTAATGAGAGCAAACTAAACAAACGCTTTGCCATTAAGTAGATGCCAAGTCATGCTGACTCCATGTGCATCACAGTAGAGCTGTGCTCTCTAGGGTTTTCAATGGATGATTTTTCATAAATAGTTCAGCAGGTTTTCCTTCTAAGGCATATCTGGGTGGACTCAGGTGAGCAAACATTCAGTTAGTAGTCTAGTACTGCTTAGCTGTTCTTACCACCTAGGGACACCCAGATGGGACCTAAGAGCCATCACTCTGCAACTACTGATGTGTTGCTGTTCTTACAGGTACTATTGAATTAGGACCAACTCACAGTTGACTGTGCAGCACATTTCCCAAGGCTGTAAATTTCACAAGAAACTGCTCACCTTTCTCTCACAGAATGGCTGGTGGATTTGAACTACCTGTACTGGGGTTGGCAGTGCAAGACATTATCTACTTGGTCACAGGAGTTTCTAATGTAGATAATCTTAAAACATATATGATTTCATTCTAAGAAACAATACTTTTATGTTATTCCCCTTGAATCAATAAAAAATTAATGAGATTTTATGTTTTATCAATTTTCAATAAACTTGACTGAGAGGGAATGTTACACAAAGTGACAAGGTAGAGAACACAGACTTTGAATCAGACAAAAAAATTCAAGCCCTTCTGCAACGCTAGCTTAAAAGTTGTTGTTTTTTTTAATTTTATTAAATTTTATTAGTTTTAATGAACATTTACAGGGATTTTGGGTTTTCATTCCTTCATTACTGCACCATCTTCTCTACCCTCCTCCCCAGTTTGTTCTTCTTCCCCGCCATCCTAATGTCTGTTTTAATTGTCCAATTGCCACAGTGCTTGTCAAAGTCAGTTCTGATTAATCTCCTTTGTCGGTGTGTCCTTTGCCATTCCCTATCA
>NW_006399825.1:2226046-2230421 GCF_000299155.1 Elephantulus edwardii | reverse complement strand
TTACCTTAACTGCAGACACATAGTCTATAAATCATCAACAGCTGTGGGACTAAGATACGAGAATGTGCTTCCCACACTGAGCAGGAAGACTCGACAGAGACTGGAGTAAGATCCTGCTGAGAGCAAGAAGCTGGTGGTGAGACCCTGGTGATGGTGGTAGAGAGACTGTGGCACTGCCGTGGAGAAACTATGGCAAGGTGTAACCAAAGGACCCGTGAGATAAAGACCACAGTTAAAGGTTTTGTTGGTCCTGCCAGATAATGGATGAAAAAGCTAACTGCTGGACTGAAACCAGAACTTGGACTAATTGAGGAACTGTGCCTTGGGACTGCTGGGATAAAACTTGGACTTAACACTGGATGGTATTCCTTGCCTCCTCCACTCTCCAACTTAAATCCCTAATAAACCCCACTCTCAGCAGCACAACTGTGAGTAAAGTCTGTGAGTCAACAAAAAATATCGGACCGAAATGACTGGTAGAAAAAGGTGCAGGAGTATGGGAGGGAGTTCCATGTCTAACCAATCAGATATATATTTGCTCTGCATGGATATTGCTGATGGGAAATTCCTCTTTATGAAGCAGGCAGAATTCAGATTCAGCAACCCCCACACTGTATCTGTTCCTTTCACACCCTCCTTCACCATTTAGAGTTATATGGCTTTAGGAAAGTGATTAAATGTCTAGGAAACTGAAGTTTAATCATCTATACAATAGTGGTAATTTCAACTCCTCTAATTCATAGGCCCATCACTTGATTGCTAGATTGTCATATTATGGTGACTGGCATATTGCTGTGATGCTGAAAGTGTTGCCAGCAGTATTTAAAAACCAGTAGACTCAGTGGACAGTTTTCAGTACAGCTTACAGACTAACAGAGTGGGAAGCAGGACTGGCCAGCTGAGGAATTAAGACTACATGCTGTGAAAGCTGGACAATGAACAATGAAGATCAACAAGAATTGATGTGTTTCAATTGTGAGGTTGGCAAAGAACATACCATTACCTGCCAAATGAGCAAATAAATCTCTCTTGGAAGAAAGAGTGTTTCGTAAAAGTAAGAATGGTAAGACTTTGTCTCACATATTTTACACATTTATCAAAAGAGATCAGTCCCTGGAGCAGTACATTATACTTGGAAAAGTAGAAGGAAGTGAAACAGAGGAAGCCCCTCATTAAGATTGACTGATACAGTATCTACAGCAATTTAAGTTACTTCAGATATTGTGAAGATAGTGCAGGATGGAGTAGGGTCTCATTCTGCTACACACTGTTGTTGTTGCTGTTATTAGGCATCATTAAATCAAGTACAATTCATAGTGACTCTATGAACAACAGATGTAGACCCTGTCCTATCCTTTGCCATTCTCACAATCTCTGATATACTTGAGTCCACTGATGCAGTCGCTGTTTCAACCCATCTGGCTGAGGGTCTTCCTCTCTTTCGCTTACTCTCCACCTTTCTAAGCGTGATGTCCCTCTCAAAGGAATAGCTTCTCCTAGTAACATGCCTAAAGTATGTGCGATGAAATTTTATCACCTTCTCTTCAAACATGCACTCTGACTACACAAAAAGAGAGCTATAAGTTGAAACCAACTCAATGACATCTAACAGCAACAACTCACATAATAAATGGAAGCACTTTATAAAGTTTAAAGCATTAAATAGCATGTATTTTTAACTGCATTGTCTAATTCTCCCAAAACAAAAATTAACGTATCCAAACAGCTTACTTTCACTTACCAGCCCAATAGACTGCTCATGATGCCACCCGGGCCCTTTATTCCCCAAAGACCAGTTAAAAGATGAAAAAAGAAAAACCACAACAGGTAGCTGTATATCTTTTTTTGCAAAAGACTCTTCAGAAGCCCAAGAGAGGTCAATAATTACTAAATTAAGTAGAATATGGTTTCAAGCCCTCAGGCAATTTGTTGTTACATGTTATCAAGTTGACTACAACTCTAAGCAAACCGGTGAGAATAGATCTGAACCTCGCCCTATCCTAAGCCATACTGATGACCTCTGCCTTGCTCAAGCCCGCTGTTGCAGTCACTTTGTCCATCCATCTAGTTGAGGGTCTTCTCTTTCACTGACCCTCTAACTTTCCCAGCATGATGTCTTTTTCCAAGGACGGGCTCCTCCTGAAAACATACCCAAAGTTGTTGTTGTTATATGTTGTCAAGTGACCTGTGACTCATAGTGACCTTATGTACAACAGCCCTGAGACTTGCTCTATACTGTGCCAACTTCACTGTCTCTGATACACTTACCCTCATTACCCCAGTCACTGAATCAATCCATCTCACCGATTAACTTCCTTTCTTGCTCTGTCCCTCCACCCTTCCAAGGATGAAGTCCATTTCCAAGGACTGGTCCCTCCTTGCAACATGTCCAAATCATGTCAGACAAAGCTTCAGAAACCTTGCCTCCAAGGGGAAGCCTGGCTTCACCCTCTCTAGCAATACATGGTGTATTCAGCAATCTTCTCCAGCACCACAGCTCAAAGGCATCAATTCTCATTCTATCATCCCTAGTCATTGTCCAACTCTCTGAGAAGGCAACTGCGAAGACTAAGGACTATATCAGGTGCACCTTAGTCTCCAGACCGACATCTTTGCTCTTCAGTACTCTGGAGAGATCCCAGATATCTGACTTTCCCAATGCAATTCATCTTTTGATTTACTGGTTGCTGGTATCAAGAGTATTGACTCATTGTTGAAGAACAAATTCAAGCCTCAAGTTGCAATACTTAAGAATGCTTTGGGCAGAATATTAAATGGTCCAGAAAGCATTAAAAGAAAATAGAAGGAACATACAGAGTCATTGTACCACTGTACTGGCTAACACAGAAGAATTTCATGAAACAACATATGACCTGTGGTAAAGAAAGAAGAAATTCAAGCTGCTCTGAAAGAATTGGCAGACAAGGCCCAAGAATTGATGGCATACTAATTGACATATTTCAAAAAAACAGATGCTGCCCTGGATGTGCTCACTAAATTGTGCCAAAGAATCTGGAGGACAACCATCTGGCCGACTGACCAGTAGAGATCTAAATTTGTTCCTATTCCAAAGAAAAGTGACCCACCATAGTACAGAAATAATTGAAAAATATCATTAATATCACATGTAAGCAAGATTCTCATGAAAATTATCCAAAATGACTTGACCAGTACATCAAGAAAGAAATGTCAGATGTGTAAGTTTGGTTTAGAAGAGGTCATGGTACTAGGAATACTATAGCTAATGTCAGATGGATGTTGGCAGAAAGTATAGAGAATCAGAAGAATGTGTCTATCTGTGTTTCATTGACTATGCAAAGGCATTTGACTATGTGGATCACAAAAAACTGTGATTGACTCTGAAAAGAATTAGAATCCAGAACATTTGATTTTGCTTATGTGAAATCTATATTTGGATCAGGCAGTTTTCAGAACAGGGCAAGGGAACACTGCATGGTTAAAAATTAGGTAGGGTGTATGCCAGGAATGTGTCCTATCTCCATACCTTTCCAATCATACCTGTCCAATGTTGAACAGTTCATCTGGGAAACTAGGCTCTATGAGGAGAAATGTGGCATCAAGGCTGGAGGAAGACTTATCAACAATCTGCATTATGCAGATGACTCAACCCTGCTTGCTGAAACTGAGGAAGACCCAAAGCGCTTGCTGTAGAAGGTCAAGGACTGAATCATTAAATATGGATTGAAGCTCAACAACAAGAAAACAAAGATTCTCAGCACTGGGCTGACTGGCAGCGTCATGATAGATAGTGAAGAGATTGAGATTGTTGCTTGCCTCAACAATGCCCAAAGTATGTGAGATGATCTTCACCATCCTTGCCTCTAAACAGTATTCTGGTTACATTTCCTTCAAGACAGATTTGTTTGCTTTGGGGGCAGTCAATATTCAATTCAGTACTCTACACCAACACCATAATTCAAGTGTATTAATTCTCCTTTGATCTTCCTTATTCACTGTCCAACTTTCAGATCCTTATGAAGTAACCAAAAAATGCATAATCGTATCAAGTTTTTCCCACTCTGGCATCTAAAATACTCACTCGGATAACTAGGTAAAATTCACTCAATCCAGAGTCTCTATCTAACGTTGTTGTTGTTATGTGCCGTCAAGTCGCTTGCGACTCATAGCGACCCTATGTACAACAGCCCTAAACTCCGCTCTGTCCTGTGCCACTGTCTCTGACACTCCCATCCCAATTATCCCAGTCACTGAATCAATCCACCTCATAGAGGGCCTTCCCCTCCTGTGCCATCCCTCCACCCTCCCAAGCATGATATCCCTCTCCAGGGACCGGTCCCTCCTCACAACATGTCCAAAGTATGTTAGACAGAGCTGCAGAATCTTTGCCTCCAAG